>NC_060952.1:83823092-83833983 GCF_022045245.1 Lucilia cuprina
ATAGTCTAGTCTATAGTCTAGTCTATAGTCTAGTCTATAGTCTAGTCTATAGTCTAGTCTACAGTCTAGTCTATAGTCTAGTCTATAGTCTAGTCTATAGTCTAGTCCTAAGTTAGTCTATAGTCTAGTCTATAATCTAGTCAATAGCCTGGTCTATAGCCTAGTCTATAGCCTAGTCTATAGTCTAGTCTATAGTGTAGTCTAGTCCTTGGTCTAGCCTAGTCTAGATCCGAAAATTTTTTGAAATACTTTTGCAAATTTCTAAAACATTTAAAAATTGATTTGCAAATTTTAAACATCTTAGAACATCATTGCATATTTTCGTGTTGCCACCACCCATGAAGAGGGGTGGTCCTTTTTTTTAATCTCACTCAATTATAAATGATACCTGTCAAACCAAACACCTTCGTACAGTAAATTTTGATGTATGAAAAATGTTTTTAGCACAAAATGGAAGAAAAAAACACCAGCAACGTTTTATTTTGTGATTATTAAAAAACAGATATTTGGATTGCAGTGAGGGAGAATGGCAATCAGCACCTGCCACATTGAATGTCTTTCTGCCAGTAAGCTGTCTGACTGACTCACTGTGTTATGGGGAATGTTTTGTAAAAGTATGTTGTTGCAATTTCCCTTTTTCTAGGCTTTAAACCTACTACCTACAACAGTTCACAGGATGTAGACAGACGGAGATTTTGTTTTTATTTTTTTTGACTGACATTTACTGCTAATTTCATTTAGGGCAAAATTGAACATCTGATGCAGATGTAAATTTATACTTGTAAATAAAATGTAACAGCAGTTTAAGAAAAGTTAATATTGAAAAATAATTTTTGTTTGTAATAAGAAGGAAATTTATAAAGCAAAAGTATGTATTTTTTTCAAGTTGTTATGGTGTTAAGTACAGGATATTAAGATTTAAGTTTAGTTGGTTCAGAAACAACCAAGATGGCGACCTATACATATATAGGAGTTGGGATGAGATTTAAATTTACATTTCAATTAATTTTCTAATGTAACTAAGAATCTCATTCTTTTCATAATTAAAAAAGAGAATAATTTTGTTTCAATTCAATTTTATTAGCCACTCACTGGGTCAGTTGTAGTCCTACCCTTCCCTCCCCTAATCTACTATAACGAAGCTGTGTAAAGAAACTAGCACATAAATAGTTTCACACTTTTAGCTAAATATTGTGTTTTTATTTTCAATTACAATTTATTTTTTCACATCTAATGAAAATTCAATCCATTTTTTTTCTTCGCAATTCGAAATGTCAATTAGTCAGTGTCAATCAAGAAACGAATTAAATTGAACATTGAATTATAGAGGAAATTGGCCATAGAATATAAAAAAGAAGAATTAATGAAAGAAAAAAACTGTTCTTTGTATTTTGTTTTATTTAATTGAATTTTAAATTTGTGTTTTAAGCAAATGTCTGCGGACGGAAGTAGAATATTTATTTAAAAGTGAAAAAATGTAAATTATGAAAAATATTGAGCATATAAATTTTGAAAGGGGTTGGAACAACTTGGGTAAGAAGGTGTTTGTATATCGTTGCACATACGTTAATGTGGTAGTTTTCATAAAGAAAATGTTGGTAGAAAAAAAACGTAAAGTAAGAAGTTATAGTCGGGCAAGGCCGAGCATATAATCCCTTACACCTGCATACAAATAAAATGTGATTTCGTTTTCATAATAAAGCATATAATTTGAATTGTACCTTGTCAGCACATTCGACGGGACAGTCCCGAACTGACCACTTAACCTACCACTTGTGGTGGCCCCTAGCCACCTGACTACCCAGGTGACCAACCATTTTAACATGGGCTTGTCCTACGAGAAAGTCAATCGTTACTCTGACATAAAACGGTCAAAGGATGGTAATCACCAAATGGGTTCATGGAAGTCAATCACATTCCTAGCTATTTAACTGACGCTACTTTTCCTGCAATAAAACTAGGACATGGACGTGTTCTAGGATAGTGACTATTTCCTTTTATTCTTGATGAATAACCCAAAACATATGAGTTGGAGCCAACAGGTAGTAAGATATTAATGAAAATAAAGATTAAAAATTTCAAGTGTCTACTCTCTAGAATACTATGGAATATCAATGTGACGATTGACTTGAAAGACATAAATTTAAGTCAACCAGATGTTGGCATATTAATAGAAAATAACAATCATTTCTCCAAAAGATGGGTAAAATAACTATTTTCGGAAGTACAATAAAACGAAAACAACTTTTAAGAGTCTAATCTCTAGATTACTTGGGGACAGTAAAGAGGCGATTGCCTCCGCTCTCGCTTACAAAGGGGACACTAAAGTGACAACTGTCTTCATTCTCGATTACAAAAAGTTTATTTGTGACGAAAGACCCAAAACATACGAGAGGCTATTGACCCGAAAGATATAAATTTGAGTGAACCAGATGGTGGCATATTAGTAGAAAGTAATAATCATTTCTCCTTACAATGGTAATTAAATGAGAGAAATAGCTTATTAGACCACTTATCGCCACTCTATGCATCGGCATTAGAACTCATTATTAGAGTAATTGAAATGCAGGAAGTATGTAGAAAATAGTTATCTAAATACAAGTCATTACCAAGTTTTTTATGATACAATCTATTCCCAGCTATAATAGAACCCTTTAAATCCTAAAAGCAAGTAGAGAGACAGTGATTTTATGGGTACTATCTTAAATTTTGAATGAATTGAAAAGTCAATATCACTCCAATCCAAGAAATATCAAGAAAAGTTCTTAATGGAACAGCCTAGAGCCAATAAAGAGGCAAAACTTACGGACAAACTTGTCTTATCTTTAGATGAGTTGACCAAAGCCGATTATAAGACCAAGAACATAAATTGTCGTTAACTATGTGATACTGTTACCACATAGAGGCATTAGAAAAAACCGCTGGGAAAATGTCTGTTATTACAAGGATGATGAAATAGACTGCAGTCCTTCTATTCAAAACAATAGTTTCAAGGTGGAAGGTGTATGTTTAATAGATTAAATTGATATGGCGCAAACAGAGGATAACATACAATCCAGCAGCAATAAGGCATCGCTTGATTAGAAGTATTGGACTGTAAAAGAGCCTTAAACGAATAGGGTTCCTGTTGTAAGCTTTGCATAATCTGGTAACCAGACCACTTGTAGATCAACGGCAATGAATGAGTGAGAGTATTCGTTATAAAGGGAAGTAAACAAGAGGAACGCAAAATCATTCAATGAGAACCCAAAGAGAAAATATGGGTAGAACTACTAAAAAGCCAAACGAAACAAGAAACCTATTTAGAATGAAGTCCAAGATTATACAGAAATTGTTAAACCAATTCAGACGATTGTAGAGCATACGATAATGCTCAATGATAATGCAGTTTCAATGATAGTGAAACTGCATTATCTGATTACCAGGCTTGCAATGAATGAGCAAGTGTTCTCATTATATAGGAAAGTAAATAGTAGGAAACCGAAATAGTTAATCGTTAAACCAATTAAAAACACGGGTGATAGAATTCCACACGGCCACTTGAATTATTGGAACATTAGGTAAATGCACTAAAAACTCTAGCGATAGATGAACTTCATAATGAAAAAGTTTAAGCGCAAAGTTCGTGCAAAACCTTAAAATGAAATAGTTAGAAGTTAATGGAGAACTTTGTGCAAAACTATAGTGAAATGGATGACTTAATCCAGACGATTGTAAAGAATGCAAAGAAGTCATTGAAATGCTGCAATAGTTTTCCTGTCATTTTCAGTCTTTCGCTGAAATAAGATTCAAATATTTTGGATGAGATGTAATGTCAGATACTACTTCCCTCAACGACCATGATTGGGAACTACGTCCAAAAATCGGATATAGGACAAGTATTCTTTTTATCGATCTGTAACACCCATTTAGATTTTTGGATCGGTAGGTGGATCTACTAAAAATACAAACAAAAGCTAAACAATAAGTCACTTAAGTCAAATGGACGAAAAATTTCAGACGATTGTAGGGAATGCATTGAAATGCTGCAATAGTTTCTCTTTCATTTTTAGTCTTTCGTCGAAATTAGATTCAAATATTTTGGATGCGATCTTATTTCAGAAATTTCTTCCTTCAAGGACCATGATTGAAAAATTCTAGGGACATACAACTTATTTCATAAAAACGAGGTCCTCTATCTATGTGTGTTTTGAATCTCCTTACAACCTCAACTAACTTATATATAATCACGAAATTCAAATCATAACTAGGGATCTAAGATAACAATTAACAATTCACTAAGTCACTAACAACTCCTGAATTGTGCAATTTTTTCGTTTTCCAATTACTGAAAAGCCGTCGGTTAAATTTAGTAAAAAAATTCATACTTTAAACTTGTTCAAATTAAAGCAGCATTAAAATGTTATTTTTACTTTAAGGGTTCAATTGGGGTCACAGTCAACTGCAGGTTTAGAAAAAAATGTCTGTTTTTATTAAAGAATTTTTAAATTGCAAAAGTCTCTCTATAACTGAGAGTAATTTGCAAAAAATAACTTTAGAAAAAACAAGAAAAAAAAGAAACAGCTGAATAATCTAAATAAAACGAGTACCACGCCCGTTAACTGCGCATGTTACAACCAACTTTTGACTCTCACAAAAATAACCAACCATTCATAAAAATGGCCAAAGGAAATACAGGTAAAACTGCAGCAGATTTCCCATATATGGATATATATATATAGATGTTGGAATTTATGCTATTTTCCTGGAATTAAATACTTTTTCTTTTTTTTGTAATAAAAACACATTATTGGAATTATGTTTTCTTTACATTTTGCTTTATTGATTTTAAAATTTTTAATTTCTTTTTTTTTTTTTTGATTTTTTTTTGAATGCTTGTTATGGTTTAAATTACAATTATATTTAGTGATATAATTGAGTATCTTTGCGAACTTTAGTTTTTTCTTTCGTTAACTGAAAAACCTCAAATTAGTTAAGTCAGAACATTGTCCTCTTTAACAAATTGACTTCAAATAACTGGTATTCGGCATATTGATTACATCATATCCCTATACGGCATTATCGACTTGAAGAGTGAAATTCAGCTTTAAAGTTCTGGATGAACAGCTTGTTTGCTTGGTGTATTTAGACTTTTCATGACATTTAGACATTTATGGTTTGTACTTTAGCTTTATTAATCAGTTTTATATTCAAAATTTGCTTGATCAGCTTCTGCATACGATTTTAGCCCTTTTAACGTTTTAACGAACTTTTACTTTTTTCGACTTTTCATATAGTAGTATATATGCTTAAGGTCTTTAACGATTCTTTTAAGATTTGTTGTCTTCATTTTTCATCTTCTTCAGCAAACAAGTTCTTTTATTGCGAACATAGCCTTGCGACTTCGTGTTCGTTTAACGCAGTAAAAAGCGTTTTCTTTACTTTCAATTCTTCGATAATCATTTATCATAAATTTATTCTTCTTCCAATAAGCAAAATTTTCAAACACTTGTAACCACGAGTTATAACTTAGACCGGATCATCCTAACTTCACACTTTGTATGCTTTAACTTGTTACCGGCAAGGAAATTTTATTCAAAAAGTGAAACATTATTGAAATTTTATAAACTTTTATATCTTATGTTTTCGAGATCTTAAAGATGTTCTGGACTAAGAAGATTTCTACAAACTTTTCAACTTATATGTTGTCCGTACTGTACGTTTGGCACCTAGAGTCACTCTACCCTGTTATCCAAACAACGTTCAGCAACTGTAAATAACGTTTGTGTGTCTTCTCTGTACCTGACTTCCTAGAGTTCTCAAAATCTACTAAGGAAAAGTTTTCATTCAATTTTTAGGGTTCTTAAGTTTCCAGCAAGAATATTTGTTAGGTTTGTTTTTTCAAACCTCCAGTAAAGTTTTATCTTTCTACAAAACCTCGTTGGAGGTTTAATTGGTTTAACTATATTCTTATAGGAAACAAGCAAAGATCCCATTTTCTCTCAACCTTTAGGGAAGATGTTAAGATTTAAAAAAGAAAAAAAATGGCAAATTCTCTTACATTATGTTAAGGACAGCAGTGAGGCTCAGAAGAAAGAAAATAGTTTGTTGAAAATTTTCCTTAAGATTTTCATTTGTTTAACCATTTCCCTTAACTCCCTTACCCAGTGCTGACTACAGTAATTACCAATCATCAGTAATACCTTACAGCTGCTCTAACTGTCTTTCATAGTTGTAAGAAAATTCGTTTTTCCAGTTTCTTTTTTTATCGCTTATTTCTTTAACCACCAAATATTAGAGGATAAAGCTTAAGAAAATTCAAACTCCTCAAAACTTTAATGAGTTCAAGCTCTTCAAATTTTCTTTAGCTTTATTTGATTTTGAAGGTTTGCTGTAAAATTTTCGAGAAATTTTAATTTGTTGTTATTTAAATTCCTCGAAATTGAAACCCTCTTTTGCTAGATATCTGTTAATTAAAGGGTTTAATTTCTTGCTTTTAGACTTTAAAGCAAGACATTGAACCCAAACAAATATTAGGCAATAACTCTTAGTTTTCTGGTGGATAAAAAAATTAGCCAAATTCCCTTAAAGTTTAGAGATTTCTTCTTTAAGACTGACATTCCTTACAAGATTATACAAATCTTAAGCATTAAGTGTGTTTTATTAGGAATGTAGGATCCAAAGCAAAACCTGCGGTAGTGTTGTGTCTGTAAATAATGCAATAACGGTAAACAAATATATATTTTCTTTATATTTTTCGATTATCTTAGAATTCGTTGTTAAGTGTTTCGCTACACTCTATTCACTCTAGACTAGAGTTTCGCCCAAGCTCTACTTGGCTTCTTATTTTTTTCTTCAAAACATAACTCTTTATGTTTCATTGTGTTGTTGTCTGTTGAACAAATTACCAAGAGCTGATATCGTCTATATCGTGGGACTCTTAGTTATAAGTTATCTTCATTATGTTTAACAATTGGTTGATACGTCTTATCATACCGCTTGAGTTTTTTTGCTGTACTTTTGTGTACCGTCGTTTTGGGGGTAATTTTCCACTTGAAAATTATACCGCCTGACGCCGCTCATTTTAGCCATCAATTGTGCACAAAAATTGATGTTGCCCGGGGATCACCGCGCGGAGGGCCGCCCATCTGCAGGAGGCGACATACAGTTACGTGTATAATGAGTCGACTTGGAGTTTTACACCGTTAAAACTCCCTAGATCCCCAATTAGGAAAATCCACGTAATTTATCACATAATCAGCAATATTGTTTTTTTTTGTCTTTATAATTTAACACAATTTTCAAATATATTTTCTTTTTATTTGTTATTTAATTGTCGTTATTTCTTTATTTTTATATAATTTGTCTATATTTTATATAGTATTGTTTTTTTTCTCCAAAAAATTTATGTACTTTTCCGCTTTTAATATTTTACGTCCGCACAGCTTGAGCTTCAAAAAGCTACTGAGGTGTTGTTGTTGAAAATGTAATGTTTGTAGTTGTTTGTTAATGAGTTTTACTCTTACACTCAATATTAAGTTTTTACTTATTATTTTAACTCATTTGCTCTTTTAAAAACACTCCTCTCTATCTCTTCATATCAACCTCTCTTCCTTTTGTTTTCGCTCTCCCTCTCTCCATCTCCTCTCTTGAGTTAAATTCAATTGTTGTTAAAAATTTGCTCATCCAATACCATTCAAGTTTTTGTTTTTGTTGTTGTTACTTTAAATAGTTGTTTATTGATTAAAATGTAAATAAGCGGCCATATTGAAAACGTGAGAATCAAATTTTATTACTTACTATTATAATGGTTGTTGTTGTGCTGTTTAGTTGTGTCTGTGTTAGAGGGTGTCTGTGTGCACTATGTTTAGTAAAGGGCTTAACCTTAGGAGTTACTTTGAGAAGGATCCTAAAATCATATGCAAAGTAAGGAAAGGAGCAGCTGTGCGGTTTAACAAAAAAGCTCAAGAAGTAGAACATTAGTAACTCAATTACACAATTCTTCATCTCTGATATCTGGTATCTGGTTTCAAAATCGTGTCATGAAGATTAAGATTAACACTAATCAAACTTCAAGCGGAGTTTGATGTTCTAATTCGGTAAGGTTAGTTTGAAAGGAAGTTGTTTAAAACAATAGATCCGAAAAAAACATTTAAGCCGCTCTTTATTTAGTGGCAAAAGTTATTGGGAAACTGTTTGAAGCGATCTATGAAAAAAATTGAGAAACTTAGTATCCTGGATTTAATTTTGGAATTCTGGATAGAATTTTTCAATCAGTTTTTCTGAGATACTATGTTATATTGCGAACAATAATCTTAATTCAGATGAAGGTTTTTAAAACGATCTCTTAACTTTACCAAGCTTCATTCTCTATCGCTATCGAGACTTGATATACATATGATATTCGGTTTTAACTCACTTACATTCCAATACTGTCTTTGATATAACTTTATCACTTGATATCGCAATAATTGCGTTCTTGCTTTTGGAAAACATGTTAATGTTAGACCCGTTTTTCTCCCAGTTAAGAGCCATCCTTGTAAAACTTATTATCGCAGTTGTTTCCTTTCTTACTATATCCTATTTGGGAACATCTGTTGGCGCCATTGGTAAATTAAAACCATTTGATATATTAAGTTATAAAATATATAAATATTTCAATTTACTCTAATATTCCTCTTGCCCACAATATTCATATAAAGTAAAGTGAAGCTCGGTTGCATATGTGTTCGATATACAGCCGTCTAGTCTATAGGCTAATCTATAGTCTAGTATATAGTGTAGCCTATAGCCTTGTCTAAAGTCTAGTCTTTAGTCTAGTCTAGTCTATAGTTTAGTCTATAATCTAGTCTATAGTCTATATTTTAGTCTATAGTCTAGTCTATAGTCTGGTCTATAGGCAAGCCTATAGTCTAGTCTATAGTCTGGTCTATATTCTAGTCTATAGTCTGGTCTATATTCTAGTCTATAGTATAGACTATAGTCTGGTCTATAGTCTGGTCTATAGTCTGTTCTATAGTCTAGACTATAATCTAGTATATAGTCTGGTCTATAGTCTAGTCTATAGTCTAGTCTATAGTCTAGTCTATAGTCTAGTCTATAGTCTAGTCTATAGTCTAGTCTATAGTCTAGTCTATAGTCTAGTCTATAGTCTAGTCTATAGTCTAGTCTATAGTCTAGTCTATAGTCTAGTCTATAGTCTAGTCTATAGTCTAGTCTATAGTCTAGTCTATAGTCTAGTCCATAGTCTAGTCTATAGTCTAGTCTATAGTCTAGTCTATAGTCTAGTCTAGTCTAGACTATAGTCTAGTATACAGTATATTCTATTGTCTAGTTTATTGTCTAGTATACAGTACATTCTATAGTTTAGTACGATATAGTATATAGTATATTCTATAGTCTACTCAATAGTCTTTTATATAGCCTACTCTGTAGTCTTGTCTATAGTCTAGTTTATAATCTAGTCTATTGTCTTGTAGGTGAATTCTGATTCATTGTACAAATATTATGTTTTGATAATTAGAAATTCTATTAAGACTCATGTTTATTTCAACAGTTAGTTATTCTGTAGTAGATTTTTTAATACAATGTCTTCAGTTAATTTTCATATATTGTGAATATTTCATTTTTTATTCTTTTGCGACTTCCTTTTAAAAATACTGATTAGTCAATATTGTTAGTTAATTTTGCTTTTGAGACTTATTGTCAGTTATTTTCTCAAGACTCTTGTTAATTTTGTTGTAGTCTTGGAAATATAGCTTTGAATGTCTTCCACTTAACATAAATATTTATCATAAGTAGTTTTCATTCTATCCTATATTTTTTTGTTAAAGAATTCTTAATTTAAATTTTTAAAATTCTTAATACAATTTTAGTTTACGAAATCTAAAATCTTTTATTGCTGACAATGTTTTATAAAACAATCTTTCAAAAACATTTTTCATACATCATGATAGCAACATTAAACTCTTGTCATACTACAAATTTTCAAAAGAATACATATGCACATACATATGTATATCCATACGTATAAACTTATTTCAATGACTTTGTGAGTACTAAATTATTGCAGTCAAATGGATTTCCTAATACAATTTAAAAATCTTTGAAATATATTTCGCACAAGTTTGAATAAATGAATGAATGAATGAATGAATGTCTTTTGTATTTACAATTTGATCAAGTTTCTCATGATACACATCTTATAATGTTATTTACATATTTATTCACATTCATATGTAAGTATCTAAACACAGACATTTTCATAGTAGCAGATAAGGAGTGAGATCGAAAAATTCTTAACATACATATATGTTTATAAAAAAGAAACCACTAAACTTACAGCTTTATTTCTTTTTTTATTTGATTCAAATTATTATTACAATTTACAAAAAAAATACTTTTATAGTTTTAATCACTAGTGATGAAATTTTGAACCCTTTTCGGAAACCCTTCCATTAACGTTTTTATAGTGCTTTCTGTCACTTTGCTCGAACATGTAGTCCATCTCCGTTTAAAATCTACCACACTTTTGGACACCTTTTTTGTACTCTTCAATTCTCTTTTAACAAGAGCCCAATATCTCTCCACTGGCCTTAGCTCCGGGCAGTTTGGAGGATTTGCCTCTCTTGGTAGAAATACCACATTATTGTTCTTGTACCACTCAAGGGCTTGTTTACCATAGTGACAGGATGCCAAGTCAGGCCAAAAATAAGTGGACACATTATGAAGTCTTATAAATGGAAGCAGTCTTTTTTGTAAACATTCCTTGATGTAAATTTCGTTATTTATAGAGCCCGTTGTTACAAATGATTGGCTTCTTTTGTCGCAACTGCATATTGCTTGCCATACCAAGAACTTTCTGGGAAATTTTGTCTGCTTTTGGGTCCTAAACTTTTCTTCAACATTCCCT
>NC_060952.1:83834083-83836591 GCF_022045245.1 Lucilia cuprina
ACTATAGACTAGACTATAGACTAGACTATAGACTAGACTATAGACTAGACTATAGACTAGACTATAAACTAGACTATAGACTAGACTATAGACTAGACTGTAGACTAGGCCATACACTAGACTAGACTATAGACTAGACTTTTCAATAGGCTAGACTATAGACTAGACTTGTCAATAGGGTAGACTATAGACTAGAATATAGACTTGACTATATTCTATATAGACTATTCTATCGACAAGGCTATAGTCTAAACTGAAGACTAGACTATACTCTAATCTGTAGACTATAGACTACAATATACTCTAGACTTGGCTATAGTACTGAAGTTCTACTGTAGTGAATTTTCCATCCCTGTTACTTACACATCTCACCGGCCCATTATTATTTTAAGTTATGCTGGCAATTTTTTTGGCATAATATTGCCAAAATAAAAGGAAAAGAAAAACTAAATCTAAGAACATAAAGTGGTAAATGGGAAAAAAGGAACATTTAAGTAGAACATGAAGAAATGTACGTAAAAGATGAAGTAATGTAGTAGAGAAGGAGTAGGAGGGTAGATGGTTGTTAAGCTTTAAATATAAATATTAAACATTACGTTTGCCAGCATTTGTATCAGACTGCCAGACACATAGCTAGCCAGACAGTCAACCTGACTGCCTTGCTTGTCTGGCAGCCTGCTTCCTTGCCAATAATCTTTCCTTTTATGAAGGTGTGCTGTGCTGGTTGTTGATGCTTTTTGGCGAATGTCTGTATTGTTTGTTGACTCTTGCTGTTGTTGTTGTTTCTGTTGCTGTTATTGTTAAAATGCTGATAAAATAAGGTATTTCTGGCAGGCAGTTAGGCGTGTTTGCCTCTGTGCCTCAGTGTGTTGCATGTTTGTCGTGTGTTGTATTAAGTATTTATGTATATATTTATTTATTTTGTTGCCTTTATGTTGTTGTTCCTGCTGCTGTTGCTTGTGGTTATTTCCTACTGCTGTTGTTTGCCTCCTTGTATTGTAGAAAATTCTATATTTTATATTGTGCTGACATTGACGTATGCCGTCATGTTTTTTTTTTTTGTGGGGCGTTAAAATTTTTATGCAAAAGGGAGTATTTCAACAAATTAATATTAAAAAATAAACCTGCATAAAACCATAACCATTAAAATAGCCACAATATAGACATTTTTTCTCTAGTAGAAAAAAATAAAGACAACTATAAACTAAAGAAGACAATTTATGTAAATTATTTTTTCTAAATCGACAAATGTTTATAATGGACGTCTATATTTATATTAAGAATAATTTAGAGGGAGAAAAATTTTTTTCATTTAAATTATTTAAAGAAAACTTGGCAAACAAAATTGCATATTTTAAATACATTTTGCTTTATGTTATTTAAAATTCTTTAGATATTAAATAAAGTTGCCTTAAAGAAATGGTTACATAAGTATTGAAGTTGATTATTACAGATCCTTTAATTATCATTCATAGTCCTATCAAAGGAAAGAGATCTGTTCAAAGACACATAGTTTATTTCGCAATTCTCTTCAACACAATATTTTTCTGTTAATTTTCACTTATTATCACAATTTATTTTCTATTCTTTTGTGACTTCCTTTCACAACTACTGATTAGTAAATATTGTTTGTTAATTTTGCCTTTAAGAATATTATTCGTTTTATGCAATATACTGCATGTTTTCTAAACACTGAATAACAAAAATTTATTGTGATTCCCAAGAAAAAAGGTAAAAGACAAAAAATTATTTTATCACAAACTATCAGCGTCGTATTTCATGAACATGAATAACATTATTATATTTTGAGACAATCTACACTACTCTATCATTGTCATTCGCATTTAGTCTCTAAACTACACTCTGTTAAATATACATATATATAATACTAAATATAACAACAACTTATTACTACAACAACTAACAATGACTTGCTAATGAATTGACAAGTCATACACATACGAAAGTACACATAAATAAATCCAATCCAAAGCTGACAAAGTTCACAAGCATATGTTGAGTCCCTACAAACATTTGTCATTGATGACATTTCTATGAACTATTTTCCTTGCTATTAAGTTGCATAAGATGTCTTTTATTCGGGAATATAGTCTAAACTATAGTTTTTCCTTGGTCTGAACTATCGTCTAGTTTACAATCTTTAATAATGCAAAGCCTATAATCTGAACTATAATCAAGTCTTTAGTATAGACTATATATAGTCTAGTATGCGATACAATTTAAAGTATATCGCACTGTTTGAAATATAATCTAATCAGAAGTCGGTCTATAGTTTGAAATGTAAAATTGTCTATGAATGTTATCTAAATTTAAATCTTGTCTACAGTTTAATCTATAGTCGGGAATATTACCGATACTCTAGTCGATAGACTTATAAAAATAATCTATAGTCTAGTCTATAGTCTAGTCTATAGTCTAGTCTATAGTCTAGTCTATAGTCTAGTCTATAGTCTAGTCTATAGTCTAGTCTATAGTCTAATCTATAGT
>NC_060952.1:83836691-83913264 GCF_022045245.1 Lucilia cuprina
TAGTCTATAGTCTAGTCTATAGTCTAGTCTATAGTCTAGTCTACAGTCTAGTCTATAGTCTAGTCTATAGTCTAGTCTATAGTCTAGTCTATAGTTTAGTCTATAGTCCAGTCTACAATCTAGTCTATATTCTAGTCAATAGTCTAGTCTTTAGTTTATTCTATATTCTAGTCTGTAATTTAGTCGATGTTCTTGTCTAGAGTCTGGTCAATAGTTTAGTCAATAGTCTCGTCTATAATCTAGTCTAGCCTATAGTTTAGTTTATAGTCTATAGTCTGTTTTATAGTCTAGTCTTTGTTATAACAGTGTATAAAATATGATGTTCTTTAGTATTGTATTGTCTACTATACCATTTAAAACTTTCAATTTTCCATATCCGATATGTATGTGTGTTTCGGTGCCAAACTCCACGAGTGGGGTGATATGTTATAAGTGTGGAACGGGGAACTTTTGTTTTGAAGTTAAACAACAACCAAAAAACTTACTCTTGCCATAATAATTTTCTTCTTAAATTATGCCAGAAACGTTTCATTAATTTTTCTCAATGAACTGTAAGGAATAACATTAGCAACAGTCAGCAAGCCATAGTCAGTGGTAGCAGTAGCTAACATAAGCAATAATAACATTAATAGCAGCAGCAGCAACAACAAATAATTTCCTCTTGCCACAACTCCAAAAGAGAAACAAAATTTAGCATACAACAAACGTAAAAGTCATTAAAATTCGCTTGGGAATTCAAATGTTTTCTTATTTAATTCCCAAACTTATAATCAGTTTGTAAAGAGTATGTCATCCGGTGATGTTATTATGTTACAACAACTTTACATTTCAGTGGAAATATATGAAATTCCTAGTTGGGTTTTAACCTTAAGTTAGCTTATTGATGTTGACTAATGTTTTAATGTAATATAAGTAAATAACTTCTATACATACAGCACCCTTTCAATTAATTCCTTAATACTTTAGAACAACAACAACAAATACAACTTCCAACCTAACAAAACAATATAAATAGTCCGCCAATATTTTGTTGGCAACAGTTTTTCCTGCTGCATGCGGTAAAAGTTCAGTTTAGACGGTTGGTTAGTAGTCTTAGCTTTTGTTGTTGTTGTTGTTATTGTTGTTGTCGTCATCATACATGTGCCAAAAATCATTAGCAATAGAATTACGCCTAATGAAATCATAGAAATATATTCATTATAAGTTTAACAACCAACAAGCTATGTTCGTTCTTCTTATATTTCTTGTGTTCTTATAAAATTTCAGTCTAGGGTGGCAGAAACGAAAAACATCCCTCTCAAAATGTTAAATTCTTAAATGTACATGACATGGAATGCTTTGGGTTGGTTGACTGACTAGGCCAGACAATGAGTAAGCAGTTGTGTGGCAACAAATTAAAATAAAACCTTATCAATTTAATCTGTTGTAAGTTATAAATTGTATGTGTACACGACGAGTGTTTGCACTAGCACAATGTACAATCAGCATTCTGCCACATACATACTTAAACAGGAACATGGGTTATTTAATATATATTTATAGTGTTTGCTATAGTGTTTCTTAATGTTTTATAACGGTTTTCTAATGTTTGAAAAATTGTAATGAGTTTTGTGCAACTCATAGCTTAAAGGGGATTATTTAGAAAAAATATTGTTATTAAATATAATTTTTTTGTATATGTAGTTAGGGGATTTGCTTTTTAAATAGTTTTAGTTCTACTTAGTAATTCTTAAGTTGTCTTTCATGCATATCAGAAATTTGAAACCCTTAGAATAAATGGGCTTTACATACACACTGATATGTGTACAATTTTAATTTAAATCTCCAATGTTTAAATATGTCACGTTTGAGATTTTGATTAAAGGTTGTTGGCAAATGACAGCAGAAGGAGGAGGAGAAGAAAGGCAAGGAAGCAGAGTACTAAAGAATGAAGGGTCGGACTTCTATGACAACCCTATTTTTACCCTGTTATTATTGTAGTAATCTACTGTTATAGGATGGAATGATAAATAAATTGCTATAATTTGCCAAAAAGGATTATTACTGATTTAAGAGCAAACATTTATATTACTAATTCGAAGTTTAAAGTAATAGTTAAGGGTTAGATCCTACATGCGGGGTGTACTGTGTTCAGGGAAGAGTAGACAGTAACCGCAACCTTTTCTTTTTGGCATACATCAGTGATTCAATAAACACCACAGTTTCTGCCCCCGGGGGCATGTTAACTTAGTGAAGCCTCCATCTTGGTGTTATTGCAATCCCGGCGAATAGAGGTGCTTCCAATACCTCTGTCTGGTCGGGACTATAAATTGGTACAGCCTGGCTTAGTATTTACATAGATTGAAAGATGTCAAAACAGAGCAACGCATAATCTGGTGCTACGGGTGGCCTATTGCTCGCAGGACTGTGTCCTTGTGGGTCAGTTAGTTGAGGTTCCTTCGGAATACACGTAGTGGCTGTGGTTTAAACCCAAATTCGCGGGAAGAGTAACTTACGGTTAAAAGTCAATATTTCGTGATAAGTTCGGTGCTGTTGCCGAAACAATAGATACCCCACAGAGGAGTGACTGTGAGTTGGTGTTAATTGTACATGGTACGGGATGATTATGGGTTACGGCGGGCCTCACCCACCTATGGCTGTAAACGGACTGAAGTTAAGCAACGGGCCAACAATGGTTAGAGATCGCTAGAGTACTTCAGAAAAGTGCTTGTACATGGACCGGCCCAATACATGTACAAAAATTGCCACCTGAGTTCTTCATTAAAGGATTCAAGTCTACTCAGTCGGGTAGGGTATCATGCCAGGTACTCACGTAAGATTAGATCGCTAGAGTACTTCAGAAAAGTGCTTGTACATAGACCGGCCCAATACATGTACAAAAATTGCCACCTGAGTTCTTCATTAAAGGATTCAGGAGCGATGGTAGACAGTTGTTCAAGTCTACCCAGTGGGGTAGGGTATCATGCCAGGTACTCACGTAAAGCACTTCGATAATAAAGAGGCCGCAAGTTCGATTACACCGAAGGATTCGATGAAGCATTTTATGTAACTAACTAACTAACTAACTAAATAACCATCTAACGAACTAGTGTTAGTGTTCTAGTCTGGTAGATCGGAGGTGGTGGGTTCGATTGCCACCTGAGGCACTGGTTAAGGAGCGGACAACAAGCCCTATAGAGGCCTAGTGTATTTCTTCTGATTTGATGTATATATGTACATCCTTTCGAACTAACTAACCAATTGTGTTACTTAGATATACATTTGGCTCGTATGGAACTTAGTTATATCGAATTTCTTCGTTAAAACGAAAACTTGTATGGGTGGTATGGTCAATTACAGGCTGATCCTGGACTTGTTTGTGCCAAATTTCATTGTTATACAATTACTTTTTTGCATGTAATGAATACTAAAGTCATTTTGTTAAAGGGACCTTATTTGGAAAGTAAGTACGATTCTTATAAAATTTCTCAGAAATATTTTAGTTCGTAGACAACTTGTTTAGGTCTAGTTTCCTACAAAACACTTTAAACTGTAAAAATAGTTTTGGGGGAGCTACTTGTATAAGGGCTATACGAAAATGTGGACCGATATTGATCATTTTGAATACCAAACAAACTTAACCTGTATATAATGGAAGTTTTCTAGAAAAGATTCGTAGCTTTAAGTTAGATGTTGCTCAAGCTATTCATGAGATGCAACCAAGAAACAACAAATATTTAGAAATATTGGGCCGACCCAAGATAAACGTTGCCATCGCAAATATATCTGAATAAAAACTTTGAATCTTTAACCCTAATAAAGTATCATATGTGAATTTTTAAATATATTTTCTACCATTGTTACTTTTACCATTTACATATTGTATTTCAACACTTTATTCAAATAAATTATCTATGCCACATGAACTCTGCCAACATAAATCCCTTAAAACAAGAACCTAAATTATATTAACATCATCTAAAACATCATACCCTTATTTTTATTTGCCTATTTATAATTATAAATTACATATTTTATCTTAATAAATTGTTACGTTTGTACACGTAATTAATTCCTGCAAAACCATATTGTAACGAATTAATTGTTCAAAAAAAAAGATAAAAAAATAAATCGGGATAAATGGAAAATCAAGCTGAAACTCTGCCATACACACTCGTCTGTATACCTACAAAAGGACTAAGAAAGAATGTTGTATATAATTTGTGATGGTAGAGAAAGTAACATACAATGACAGACGGAATTATAATTATGGGATTTGAAAATATAATAACAAAAATAACAGTTTGGAAAGAAGAGTGTGTGTGTGGGTTTTTGTGTGACGAATGCTTTTAAACTTAGAAATTTCCTAAGAATTTATTTTAGATTACAAAAGAAAATAATAACACAAACCTAAAGCAAACAGTTACACTCAAACGTTGAGGGATGGATGAATGGATGGATAAATGATTAGAATGAGACCGAGTTGAAGACAATGAAAGCAAAAATAACGAGAATAATGATACTGCTGCTGTTGCTGACAATGATGAGGTTGTTGACGGAGGTAAATAAAGTACAAAATATTTCATACTGACGAAGAACTGTGTACATCTCAAATAATTATAAATACACTCGCATACAGCATGTCAACAATTAAGAAGTTACAAACGAAAAACAATTACAATTGTTTAGACACTTGTGCACACATTTAAACAAAACACATACAAACACAATCACTCGTGCACACACGTTCATATATGAAAAAATGTTTCAGCAGTTCTGGGTGACTGACTTTGCTATCAGCTAGCCTGAGGAATGGCCTGTAGACTAGCCGTAGTCTAGTATGTAGACTAGTCTATAGTCTAGTCTATAGTCTAGTCTATAGTCTAGTCTATAGTCTAGTCTATAGTCTAGTCTATAGTCTAGTCTATAGTCTAGTCTATAGTCTAGTCTATAGTCTACTCTATAGTCTAGTCTATAGTCTAGTGTATAGTCTAGTCTATAGTCTAGTCTATAGTCTAGTCTATAGTCTAGTCTATAGTCTAGTCTATAGTCTAGTCTATAGTCTAGTCTATAGTCTAGTCTATAGTCTAGTCTATAGTCTAGTCTATAGCCTAGTCTATAGTCTAGCCTATAGTCTAGTCTATAGTCTAGTCTATAGTCTAGTCTATAGTCTAGTCTATAGTCTAGTCTCTAGTCTAGTCTATAGTATAGTCTCTAGTATAGTCTCTAGTCTAGTCTAGTCTAGTCTATAGTCTAGTCTATAGTCTAGTCTATAGTCTAGTCTATAGTCTAGTCTATAGTCTAGTCTATAGTCTAGTCTATAGCCTAGTCTATAGTCTAGTCTATAGTCTAGTCCATAGTCTAGTCTATAGTCTAGTCTATAGTCTAGTCTATAGTCTAGTCTATAGTCTATAGTCTAGTCTATAGTCTAGTCTATAGTCTAGTCTATAGTCTAGTCTATAGTCTATAGTCTAGTCTATAGTCTAGTCTATAGTCTAGTCTATAGTCTAGTCTATAGTCTAGTCTAGTCTATAGTCTAGTCTAGTCTATAGTCTAGTCTAGTCTATAGTCTAGTCTAGTCTATAGTCTAGTCTAGTCTATAGTCTAGTCTATAGTCTAGTCTATAGTCTAGTCTATAGTCAAGTCTATAGTCTAATCTATAGTCTAGTCTATAGTCTAGTCTATAGTCTAGTCTATAGTCTAGTCTATAGTCTAGACTATAGTCTAGTCTATAGTCTAGTCTTGGTCTAGTCTTAGTCTAGTCTTAGTCTAGTCCTAGTCTAGTCTATAGTCTAGTCTATAGTCTAGTCTCTAGTCTAGGCTATAGTCTAGTATATAGTCTAGTCTATAGTCTAGTCTCTAGTCTAGACTATAGTCTAGTCTATAGTCAAGTCTATAGTCTAGTCTATAGTCTAGTCTATAGTCTAGTCTGTAGTCTAGTCTATAGTCTAGTCTATAGTCTAGTCTATAGTCTAGTCTATAGACTAGTCTATATTCTAGTCTATAGTCTAGTCTATAGTCTAGTCTATAGTCTAGTCTATAGTCTAGTCTATAGTCTGGTCTATAGTCTAGTCTATAGTCTGGTCTATAGTCTAGTCTATAGTATAGTCTATAGTCTAGTCTATAGTCTAGTCTATAGTCTAGTCTATAGTCTAGTCTATAGTCTAGTCTATAGTCTAGTCTATAGTCTAGTCTATATGGATACATTGTCTCCTTATAAAACTGAAGGGCAAGATTTGCACAAGTTTGTAATGATATAGTCGTACACAGTACATCTAACTACAACATGCTGCTTTTTAAGAACCCACATGTTTCTTGTTAAAAGGAATCAGTTGCCTTTATTATATCCAGCAACAACAACAACAACAACAGTCAAGATGAAATGATATGGTTGGTCTTTATAATACTGTTGATGCCATTTCGTGCTTAGCTAATGGTCGTTTGCTGAGGGTAAAATTGGATTAAACCTTCATAACATTTTAAACATGTTTTAAATAGTCGAAAGGAAAGAAAAAACAATTCTTTGCAAATCAATTCATTGGTACGGAATGAATTTTAGGAACGCTACACTAAGAAGGCGTTTAACAATTCAAACTTTTAAAAAGGGGAGTAACTGGCTCTGTTGATTGCTAGAGAGCTATTACAGTAAAAATTATTCTTGATCTGCAATTTTTGTGAAAAGTGCTCATAACTATGCTTGAATCTATATTACCTTAACTGGACTATAGAAAATTAACATGCACAAATACAGCAAACAAAAACGTGGGAGGGAATTTTAGCAATTCACAAAGGAAGTTGAAAATGATAAAAGAAAAATTGAGGCTTTTTATAAGTCCTCCATACAAAACGAACACCTATAACAGTTACTAAAGATATAACAGCTACAGCGATAATCATGTCAAATGTTTGTGTTTTTTTTTTTTTTTTTTTTTTTTTTTGTTTGGTTGTACTTACATAGCATTTGGAATTTGTATTAAAGAACATTTCGGAAAACAATGAAACAAAAATATTGGTAGAAGAAAAAAGAAAACATTATAAGAACATTAAATGCGAAACGCATGTCGCAAGTGGTTGTTATCTTTTATTGAAGTAGTTTTTGTTTTTGTATTGCTGTTGGTTGCTATTGCTTTTGTTATTGCTGCTGTATACAGTTTTGTTTGTAAAACGTGCAACGAAACCATTGAAATTGTTTTTATTTCAATGAATGTTTATGAAGTGTGTGAAGTAATTAACGAGGGCTGTGTTTGAAGGAATTAAAATCAACTTTAGTTGATACAGAAAAGTAGTTTTCTGCTGGTAGTTCCGTAATCTAAGTTTCTAAAGGATGGAATATATGATATATGTATAAGCAGTCCTAAGACGTCTGGATCTAACTTCGTTGAAAGTTTGGTGAAGACACTGGAAGTATTCTAGTATATCCTTACCGCATTCTCTGAATTCGTTAGATTCCCTTCGTTCTATTTGCTTTGTTGCATCATATGTGTGCCTTCCATCGTACTAACCTCGCATATCTCTGCCACTCGAAAGACTTGTAGTTTACATTTTATTTAGAGGATGCTCCAAAATCTGCATATGATCGTGTGTCATTAAGTCTGCGCCGATTTCGTAACAGATTACTGAATTTGTCAGGCTATATTCTTGAGGCTCGCACTCTTTAACAGCAAGAAGATACCTCCGCAAAAAGATTGGTTTTCATAATTTAATATAATTGCGTCCTATGAAGACTTCTCGCTCTCAATTCCAAGACGTTTGGATTCGATTTCGAAAAAAGCTTGGTAATAATAAGGGGAAGTGTTTCATCATCTTTATCACATCTTCTTAATTCGTTAAACTAATTATGGTCCTTTGAAGATTTATCGTTCTCTTACCGTTTGGGTTCTCACATTATCATGTGGTGACTTTTTTATATCTCCTGACTTAATAGCCATGAGGTAAATACCCTTCAACACTAGTTTAAGAAAGTCACAATGTTCGAGTGACATTAGAAAATATGTTCAATGTCTGATGTAGAACGCTCGTCATATTTTAGAAGCAGGTTATGGTTGTTGGAACAGTATGCTTTTTAGTCCCGAATTCTAAATTCCGGATGTTCTTACCAAGTCGTTCAAAAACGCAAAGCAGTTTGTAATGACCTATGTTTCCGACAATCCATAAAACAAATTAGAGATTCTCGGTAACCTTCGAATGGAAATCAATTTCAACTTCCAAAGGGAATGTCGAAGTGCTTTACGTGAGCACCTGGTGTATTGCCCTATCTCACGGTGGTACTTTTCAAACCACTGGGTGAGTAAAAAGTAATCAACTCACCACTGACTCTTTGTGTATCCTACACGCAGGTTGCAATTTTTGTCCATGGATTGAGCCGGTCCATGTACAAGCACATTGCTTGAGTACTTGAGCTGTCTAATCTCTGACCATCACTGCTCCGTTGCTTAACTTCATGGATGAAAAACATCACTTCCGTTTACAACCACGTATGGTATATGGGATGGCCTCTGTTCGGTAGACCGAAGTACGAATCCATCAAATTAGCCGAGACATTGTTCTTACTCACAGGAATACACTGTGGTAATTCTGATATGAACCGAGTATACTCTGAACATATGTGGACAAGGAAGGAAAATTCAATGGTGTTATTTGTATATGATACCTTTCATCCATCATCAGACAACCCAGCACACAACTTATTTATCCGACACATTCATAAGAGAAAAATATACAACACATTCATTATAGGTAGACGGGTGGGGTGAGGCCCGCCGTACTCCACATTCATCCCGTACCATATACAATTAATACCAACTTATTTCCAACGCTTAGTCCAACATTCACTCCTCTGTGGGGTATCTGTTGTTTCGGCAACAGCACCGAACTTATCCAGAAATATTGACTTTAACTAACATTTGTCTTTTAACCGCAACTTACTCTTCCCGCGAATTTGAGTTTTAACCACAGCCTCTACGTGGATCCCGAAGGAACCTCAACCAACTGACCAGCTTGAACATAGTCCTGCGGGTAACTGGCCACCCGTAGTACCAGATTATGCGGTGCTCTGGCACCGTAGACTGTAATATCAATTTATAGTCTCGGCCGACTAGAGGTGTTGGTAACACCTCTGTTCCCCGGGATTGCAATAACACCAAGGTGGAAGTTTAACCAAGGTAACATGCCCCGGGGGAACTTTCCTTTTTTATATTCCAATCGCATTTTAATACCGCACTCGTACTACCATTGTAAGCTTAGCATTATTTCTCTCACACTTTGCACCATATAATGTATAAAATCAAACAATCTAAACGATGACGACCCCTTGGAGTGTCTGCAACTTCAATAGCCATACAGCGCAGGCAAAAAAACATTCTTATTTACATACATATAAGTATGTATGTATATATATGTCTGTATGTATGTAACTCAAATTATATGCGTATGGAACAATTCTTTTTATTATGGAATATATGAATGTATATTCTTCATGGTCTTTATTCTTAAACAAACAAAAAAACGACTGACAGACGGATGAACGGACGCAACATTTGTTATCGTCTTCCTTACAAAAAAAATAACAAATAATAATATAAAATTTTATAGTATCGCCCCTGATGGTTTTGACATTTGTACGACCGTAAAATTTTAATCACTCCTTGTTTAGATTATGACTTAAATAAAAATATGTTAAAAAAAATTAAATAAAAAATATATATTCTTCATAATCGCATCATAAGAATATTAAAATTTGTATGAAAAATTTCGGTTGTTACTTTTAGGAAATTTAAAAGTATTTTAAATTCAGCATGTTCACCATTAAATATATTATAATAATAAAATCTTTATTTTTATTAACTTTAAAATATAACGATTACTTAGACGTTGTTATGAAAGTAGTGCTTATGCCGTGTTGTAGAGAGAAGGGTTTATGCTGCGGTGTGGGTAACATGTTGGTTGCTAATCTGTTTATAGTGTTTGTGATAATGAACCCTTTTTATGGTTTCAGTTTTCTTATCAATTTTCTATTAAATTGAAACACCCCAAGTGATGTCATTTAAATATAGTGTTTTTTTTAATTCCCTTTTTTAAGACTTCTTGCAACGTAGCAGTTGGTATTAATAATGATTGTGTTACTGATTTTTTTAACCAAAAAAGAGGATGTGCAGTTAATACATATAGTATTTAAAGGGTTTTATTGTTCGTCAGTCTTATCCGAATGTATGAAACTACACACCGTAGAAACCAATAACGATATTTTGTTTCTTCTTTCTGAAACTATTAATAATTAGAATGTACGTACGGACATTCCTCTGATTGAAATGCGTATAATATTGAAGGCAAACCCCATAGGGAAACTATTGTTACACGAGCACAAGCTGAGGTACTTCTTAGCACAAGCAAGCTAAGGATAGTCTGAGGTAATAAAACTATATTAGTAGATACAGTTAAAATTAACACCATTTTCGAACATAAGACAGACACGAATGAATACTCTTTCAGTAATAAACTGAGTTTCAATGTGTTATATGAACTCAGAAACTCTGAGATAATAGACAAATGTATTTGTCATAAAGAGAAAGAAACTTATGAAAGTTTCCAAAACGAACGGCCACTTGAAATAATGTAATGACGTGTAGGACCACTAAAAACATACAGGGTTACTTCAAAGAGAGCAAGATTCCTTGGAATGATAGTGAAACACTGGAAAATTATCTCAGTCATTAAAAATCTTTCTTCCAAATTAAATCAAAATGTTTTGGAATCAATATTATTCAAGATCACATACTATAGAAACACTGATTGTAATACTCTAAGGAAAAGCCATGATTTTGCCAGGGTTCAAAGCTTCCAATTCCCAGCACTTGACAAACACATGAGAGAAATTTCGAAAATATCATGAGAACAAAAGTCCTTATGCTAATAGGCGTACTACAAGCCTCACTATTTTTTTGCTGAATTGAGTAGGTTGTATCCGATAGACTCTTTGTGCAGTTTTCTCCGACGGGTCCAAGATGGATACCGGCTCGGGTACTGGTGTCTATATCGCTGGTACCAACATAAAACGGTCTTTCAGACTGCCTGGCGAATGTAGTGTCTTCCAAGCGATATGGAAAGCAACGGAAGTGAAACGGAATCATATCGTTCCGGGGTCGGTTGTGACAATTTATGTTGATAGTCAAGCTGCTCTAAGAGCATTGAATTGATACACGGTGCATTCACATCTAGTTGTAGATTGTAGAAATGAGCTTAGGGACATTATGAGACTGTTTGTCATCAGATTGTGTTGGGTGCCAGGGCACTGTAATGTACATGGTAATGAGGTTGCGGACGAACTACAGATGACATGTAAATAATGGTAAAATTACCCATTTGTCACTATAATAGGTTGACATTCAAAAGAATAAGTGACATCATTAACAAGTCCTGGAATAGTAGATTGGATTGCAAAATATCAAAGGCCTAAATACGTATAAGACTGGATAGACGCAGTCTAAGGGTTCTGATAGGGATTCTAACTGGACTCTTTTGTCAGTAAGTGGGACCGTAGTATATTGGACTATTGAAGGTTATGAGGAGAAGACGAGAAGGAAGTAGAGATGAACGAGGATATTATTTGCTAGTGTCCTAGAATACAGAAACTCAGACTGAAATGGCTAGGGAATAGGGTGCATGGTGAACTGGAGGAAATGGCGGGACTTAACCCTCAATTCTTTGACTGGGCTTTATAGGGAGACATTGATTTTCTCTATTATATCTATTTATTTAATTATTTATTCATCTATCCTCTTTACCTATCATCTTGAGTCTTCACTTTTTGAAGGGAATCACAAAGGAAACGGATCCCCGAAAAAACAGTATTGTGAATTCACGAATCAATCTTTCGATTTGAAACTCAAAAGAGATTCACCAAAGAATTGAGCGATGAGAGCTTCTTACAATATCCAAAACAACCTGAATTCCACATTCACTATGGGTTATTCAATTTGTTACTCTAAAGAGCACCACCAAAGGTTTGTAATAGTTCTAAAATTGGAAAAGCTGATTGTAGTTTTAACAACTTCTGGTCAATACATCATCTCTCATAAAATCCTCTTCAATGTTACAATTCTGGAGTCCGAAAAAGTTGAAAGCATTTGTCAATGATTGGTCCCATTGTGTATCTAAGGATAAAGCGGCGATGGTAGACCGTTCTCAAGTCTACCCAGTGGATGAAAAAGACCACAGTGAGATAAGGCCGTCAAGGCTGGTGCTCATGTTAAAACTCTTGACATTCATGTATCTAAGGAAATCTAAAGAAATCTAAAGAAATCCACTACAGGAATGTTAAAGGCAACATTATTCGTTGTCCTGCCAACGAAACTCAGCAGCATCTCTCATAAAAGCCTCTTTAAGAATAATGAACTAGTTACCAGGTTAGCTTTGTATATAGAGAAATTGATCATGTAGTCCGAGCAGACCCATTTTGTTTCTTTTGTATAATTGAATAACCTATGTATGATACATTATCTCGATCGAATTACCTCGTTAATAGATTTGGGGACCAGTCCCGCTGTCGTGTTGAAGATGAAAAGATATTTAATATCTGAATAACTTTTAATAACTATTAAGATATTTTCCCTTACATCCTCTAGTACTTCTCCCGATTTCCACTTTTTTTGCTAAAATCTCAAACAGAATTTGATAGTCACAAATTTGTTCACAAAAACGTTTACACAGATACACTCCACATTAAAATACTTACAAGCTCTTTATTATCTACATATTCATAATTGCACAAAACATTTTAAATATTTTATTAATTCATTAAACAAAGTTTATAAAACTTTTGGTCATTGTTTTTTTAACCCAGACCTGGAAGAAAGCAAGAGATTATAACAAATAAAAGCAATATAATAAATTTATTACAGAAAATATAACAAATTTACATTATTTTTAAAAATCATTTATTTTTTCTTTTTCAAACTCTCTGTCAATGAATCGATTTCATTTTTAAAATCTTTTAAAAATTTCCTATCACGTTGTACCCGATTTGTTACTAAATTAGAAACACCTGAATTACCTGAAACTAAAATGGGCAGCACTTGTTGACCCACACTTGTTAGAATTTCGGCAATTTGCATTATAGTTTGAGGATCTGGTAGACCGGGTATTGGTGGCAAAGCAGGTAGTTCTGGTAAACCTGGTATGCCTGGAAAAGCAGGTGCAGCAGCTGCAGGCTCTCCTTCACTAACATCTGCTACTTCTACCGAAGTCTCTACAGATCGACGTCTTCGCTTACGTGCCTCATTAGAATCTTCTACAGTTTCCTCTGAGGAAGAGTCATCTTCTTCTTCGGATTCTGCCGGTGGTTCATCCTGTATTTGATATATTGTTGGTGTTTATTGTTCTATAGCTGATCAAAAGCTTTACATTGTATAACTATTAACCCACCTGTCCTTTAGTTATTTGCATAATCACCATTAAAGTGGCAAATATGATTAGAGTGCGTTTTAAATGAAATGTCATTTAAATGTTTTTTACTAGTTTAATATTCCTTTGTATGTTTGATAACTAATGTGGGTTAATAATGATTTGTTGTGGAATTTATAGAAGTAGTTTTTGAGTTTATATTGCGTGTTGAGCTTAATTTGTTTTTAAATGAAATAGTTTAAATTTCAGTTCATTTTCCTAAATTACATTAGAAGATGAAGAGTTGCCAAGTAGCGTTTGGTGTGTTGAAAAATTTGTTTTTTTTATAAAAAGTTTATTGAGCAAATTACGATATATAAGGGCTTGTATATAAATTTGCAAGTAGATCAGTTAATGACTATAGATTTACTTATAGTTTTGACTATAAAACATTCTATAGGTTTGACTATAGATCACTACATAGTTTTAACTATGATTGACCCTATCGTCCATTGATCGCTCTATAGTATATACTATATCTAACTCTACGGTATTGACTATATATGATAAGACTATACCTTGACTAAAGATCACTCTATAGTCTTGATTATAGATCACTATTTAGTCTTGACAACAGATCACTTCATAGTATTTATATAGTCCTGACTATGAAGTGATCTATAATCTTGAATATAGAGTGATCTATAGTCTTTACTGTAGACTGTTCTATAGACTATAGAGGTATCTATAGTCTTGACTACAGACTGATCTATAGACTATAGAGGTATCTATAGTCTTGACTACAGACTGATCTATAGACTTGACTATAGAGTGATTTATAGACTTGACTATAAAGTGATCTATAGTCTTGACTATAAAGTGATCTATAGTCTTGACTATAAAGTGATCTATAGTCTTAACTATAGAGTGATCTATAATCAAGACAGTAAAGTGATCTCTAGTCTTGACTATAGAGTGATCTATAATCTTGACTATAGAGTGATCTATAGTCTTGACTATAGCTGATCTATAGTCTTGACTATAAAGTGATCTATAGTCTTGACTATAGAATGATCTATAGTCTTGACTATAAAATGATATATAGTCTGGAATATATAGTGATCTACAATCTTGTCTATAGAGTGATCTATAGTCTTGACTATAGAGTGATCTAAGGACAGGTCTATAGTTTCGAATATGAAGTATTCTTCGTAATGCTCATGTTTCGCTGCAACAACTCAGTAATGACTTCAGTAGGAGCTGCCAGGATAAAGAGGAAGAATTGAGTGTTGCTTACTTCCTCTGTGATTACCCCGCCCTAGCAGGTCATAGAACGAGGAAATAGCTACTCCTTTATGATTAAACGAACCTGGTAGGTAGTTAACCAGACGATTGGTCGGTCAGTGATAAACTACGCAGCACCAGTGTAGACAGCCAGAGTTAGCGATGCACAAATGATGTCTGAAGAACACATACATGACGAAACAAAGATGCTTTCAGTCATGGAACACAACATCATGCTGTCAAAGCAGTTCCTACTGGGATATCATCGGAGCGACCACCCGAACCACCACTTAACGGAATAGGAACTGCTCATACAGGACAGCTTTGAATACTATCCACCAAGAGGCGGTGAAAGACGCTATCAATTCCCACCGGGATAGTATAATACTGGGAGGTCGTCCCCCACCCGTTGCAAACGAGGAACAAAACCTACCACGTCGTACTAGAGTGGTATTGGCACGGCTAAGATCGGGATGATGTACCCGTTTAAACTCATACTGGTCGAGAATAAACAACACTATTGAAGATCTCTGCCCTGTATGTGCCACAGGTCCACACAATTTTCAACTGCAGGACAATTCCAACTCAGTTAGAACCTGAATCCCTTTTGAGCCAGCCTTTAGATGCGGCTCGTCTACTGGGTTTAGATCTAACTAATTTGGATACCAGAGCGAAGAGGAAGAGTAGAAAATAATTTTTCACAACATATACGTAAAATTTCAGGTGTAGCTGCTACAACAACATCAACCTTTTTATCTCAATCCACGTATCACAAAGAAATCAATTTACTGGATCCATGTTGGTCCCCAGTAAAGTTATCGCGTAGACTGCTAACCTACCCCACCCACCTATTACACATAATACAATTTAAACTGATCTTTGTATTATAAAGTTTTTTCTACTTCTTCTATACATTTGTTCTTACAGGAAACGGACATAAATCAGTTTAAAATCCATATTTAAAAACTGTCTAATATAAAAATAAAGTATACTTTCAGGAGGCACTATTTCCAATTTTCTCAGTTAAGACATAAACCTTTTTGCACACCGCGTAGTGCCATCTATATGTGAAAAACCAGACTTTTAGTAATAACATAATAATTGTGAATGAATAAACAAATGATAACAATTCACAATAAATGTAAACAAAACATTTGACATTTGTACAAAAACATATGGCCGGCAACTGAAAATAAAACAAATTTCTTAGAAATTTCAACAGGTTCTAAAATAATTATTAAAACTCTAAAATAAATCCTACTGTAAAATTATTTTTTAGAAATCTTTTACAAAACTAAAATAATTATGTCACGTTTTGCAACCGAAAACGTAGAAGTTTTCATTAACGACTTTCTCAAAGAGGATCTCAAGCATTTGGAACAGTACATCAACGTTTACAATGAGGAAATTATGGAATATATACAACTCAAAAACACCATCGAAACTATGCGTGATAATTTGGATGAGGGTTATAAAACGCAAATGAATATTGGTGGTAATATTTTTATGGAAGCCAAGGTTAACGATTTAAATACAATTCTAGTAGACGTTGGCAAAGGTGTCTTTATACAATTTACATTGGAAGAGGCTTTAAAATTTGCAGACTTTAAAATAAAAATTTTAAATAAGGAATGTGATGTACTGCGGCAGGAGAGTATTAAGAAGAAGTCAGAAATTAAATTGGCTTTGATGTACATAGCGGAAAAGGAACAGTTGGCGGAGAAGACGAAAGATTAGTGATGAAAGTTAGTTGTGGTATATTAGTAAATTAAGTAAATAAAACATTATGATTTTGTAAGTTTTGTAAAAAATTATGTTAATAAGAGAATTGTGAAAGAAAATAAATGTATATTCATCTATCTATCTATCTATCTATCTATCTATCTATCTATCTATCTATCTTTCTTTCTATCTATATATCTATCTATCTGTCTATCTATCTATCTATCTATCTACCTATCTACCTATCATCTATCTATCTGTCTGTCAGTCAGTCTATCTATCTGTCTGTCTATCTATCTATCTATCTATCTATCTATCTATCTATCTATCTATCTATCTATCTATCTATCTATCTATCTATCTATCTATATTTCCATCTATCTATCTACCTATCTATCTAACTATCTATTTATCTATCAATGTATCTATCTATCTATCTATCTATCTATCTATCTATCCATCTATCTATCTATCTATCCATCTACCTATCTACCTATCTATCTATTATCTGTCTGTCTATCTATCTATCTATCTATCTATCTATCTATCTATCTATCTATCGATCTATCTATCTATCTACCTATCTATCTATCTATCTGTCTGTCTATCTATCTATCTATCTATCTATCTATCTATCTATCTATCTATCTATCTATCTATCTATCTATCTATATATCTATCTATCTATCTATCTATCTATTCATCTATCTATCTATTTATTTATCGGGATGTGTTTCAGGGTTTTTCGCTTTTCTGCCACCCAAAACTTATTATATTACAAAGGAAAAGTCTACCATAATAATGTTTATTGTTTGTTTAAAAAAATAGCTGATATGTGTCTTGTCATTTTCCTGTCTTCTTATTGTTGGATTTAGTTTAGTCTTTTCATTTGAAAGTGTATGCCAAAGGATAACGGTAATCTAACCGCAATCATTTGCACTACTAACAAAATTTCGTAAACCATACGAGGTTAGTTTGAAAATTGTTTTTTTCTCAATAATGTTTAAAACTTGAAATTGATAGAAAAAAGTAAATTATTATAAAAACTAATTTATTAAACCATAATTTTCTTTCAGATCGTTTAAAAATGTCTCAACATGATCCCAATGGTTTGTTGTTTAAAAAAATATTATATGAGGTCAGTTTAAATAGCAACTTACTGATCGTCTTATTCTGTGGGGGAGAATTTCTTTAACAAACTATTTCTTCAATATTTGTAGTACAAATACTAATACAATTGCATGTGGTTGATATTTACAAATTGTCTAAACCACTACGACTAACAATAACCAAACGACTATCATGTTTAAATAAACTATTCTTTAAACTGAGTACAGACCAGACAAAGAATGTTGTAATTAAAAGCAATTAATCCATGATTATTTCAATCAATAGTATAGTTAATGAACAATTCTATAGTACAGTCAATAAACTAAACGACACACTTGTTAATGTACAAATTCATAGTGTAATCCATAGAATACCTTTAAGCTAATATCACTTAAAATTGAAATTTCCTTTTTAATAGATCTTTAAGGACTTAATACTTTTAAAGGCCTCCTTTAATAGTGATAACAAACTTGTTAGTTTTAACTAACTTGTATCTGACAATAAGTGGTTTTATAACTTAATCATTATCAACATCATCGTATGTTTACTTCAATCACACTCGTACATATTCCATTCAAAAAAAGTTGCAGTAAACAATAACGAAACAAAAGTAAACGTAGTATCTAGCTTTTACAAAACTTTTTTACAGAAAAAAAAAGATGCCAGAAACATTTCTACTAAACATGTCCATTGGTGGGTTTGTGTTGTTTTCATTATATGGTTAGTATTTGTCTGTTAGTAATTTCATTGTTCGAATTGTTTAAAGTTTTCTTTCTACATTAGACACTTAGTACCTGAGCAATTGTATATTTTGTTTCATGTTTGTTACAATTATTGAAACATGTTTTATATTAAGTATTTTTATATTTGGACGATTTAAAAAATTTAAACTAAAGGTTTGTTTTGGATAGAAATTTTACTTAACGTAAAAAACTATCAAGTTAAGAGTTTATCCAAAGGAAGTATAAAGATTAAGTTCGAATTTTTACAAAGAAATAGTACCCATTTAGAGAAATCAATACAACTTAATAACATAATAATTACATTTCTTCAATTACATTAAATTCCATTAAAAGTTCACACTTCTAAGACAATATAAAACACATTGTCTGTCAAACTTGCATGACAGTAGTAGCACCGTCATACATGTACATACATGTAATCACTTCTGACAACTATTTTAAACAAATTAATTTAAACAAAACAATATTAAATGCAAAAACAATTTATCAAACAATACAAAATGCATTTGTATACATACTTTAATTCTGCTCGTGTATAAAAAAAAAAAACATTTTATTGTAATGTTTGCTTTAAACAATACATTATTAAAAGATTAGAAAATATATTAGAATTTTTTTTAAATAAACCAAACAACAATCTCTTTCCTCACCCCTTCAATCTAAATACTACAATACCACCTCAACACTCAGTCTATCCCTATCAAAAGCCTATTTACGTACAATTAAAAAAAAATAAATGCAAAACTTATATCATGAGTATGAGTATCATTTTAAATGTCATTACATATAACGCTTTACATGTCGAGACCCTTCTCTAAAGGCTTTGAGTGAAAAATATAAAATATAATAATAACATTTTTTTACAACAAAGTTTGTACGTCCGTCATGTTCGACACCCTACAAGAGTTTGAAAGGAAAAGCGAATTTTAAATTTCTAACTTAAAGACTAGTCTACTTACAATGAACTAGTGTAAGGACTAGTCTATGGGCTACTGCATATAGAGTAATGTATGGACTAGTCTATAGATTAATCTACTGACTAGTATCTTTTCTAGTCTAGTGACTATGGATTAGATTATAGAATAGTGTAAGAACAAGTGTATGAGAAAATATATGAACTAATCTACTTTATAGTCTTTGTCCTAGTCCAGTGAGAGTATGGAGACTAGTATTATGATTAGTTTATGGACCTGGCTCATGATTAGTATATGAACTAGTCTGTTGACTAGTATATGGACTGGTCTATGAACTAGTATATGGACTGGTCTATGAACTAGTGTCCGGACTAGTACATGAACTAATGACTAAACTAGTCTATGGTACGAACTAGTATATAGACTAGATTATAATAAACTAAACAACAGACAATATATTAAAAAATGGACTATAGTATAGACCACATACTAGACTACAAACTAGACTACAGACTCGACTATAGACTAGACTGTAGACTACACCATAGACTAGACTATAGATTAGACTATAAACTAGACTATAGACTAGACTAATCTATACGTAAGTCTAGTCTATATAATATACTATAGTCTAGTCTATGGACTAGACTAGTTTTATCTTTAGACTATAGACTAAACTGCACTTAAGACTACGAGCTAGACTATAGAGTATTGTCTAGACCAGATTATAGACTAGACTGTATACTGGGCTAATTTTTATACCAGAATATAGAATAGACCATTCTTTACATTATAAACTAGACTATAGATTAGTGTTTATACAAGATTATATACTAGACTATAGACTAGACTATATACTCGACTATAGACTAGACTATATACTCGACTATAGACTAGACTATAGACTAGTCTATAGACTAGACTGTTGTCTATACTATAGACTAGACTATTGACTAGAATATAGACTAGACTATAAACTAGCGTATAGACTAGACCATAAACTAGACTATAGACTAGACTATAGACTAGACTATAGACTAGACTATAGACTAGACTATAGACTAGACTATAGACTAGACAATACACTAGACTATAGACTAGACTATAGACTAGACTATAGACTAGACTATAGACTAGACTATAGACTAGACTATAGACTAGACTATAGACTAGACTATAGACTAGACTATAGACTAGACTATAGGCTAGACTTTAGACTTAACTACAGATTTAGATGAGACTATAGAATTAGATTATAAATGAGACTATAGATTAGGGTTTTTAATTGAAATAATTGAAGAATCTTAATGAAGAATAATTAAAGTCGACTATTTTGTCCCAACAAAGCCGTGGAGACGACTATCTTTTACAGAACAAATCAAAGAATCGGAAAGTCGACTTTTTGTTTCAACTATAAAATATACTTAGTCTAGTCTATATTCGGTCTATAGTCTAGTCTGCAGTCTGCGCTATGCTCTAGTCTAAAGCATAATCTTAAGTCTATTATATAATCAAGTCTAAAAACTATTTTAAAGTCATAGCCTAGTTTAAAGTCTAGTCAATAGCCTAGTTTATAGTTTAGTCTACAGACTTGACTAAAGTCAAGTCTTTAGTCTAGTTTAGTCTAGTCTATAATACAGTCTAGTCTTTAGTCTAGTTTATAGTCTAATATATATCTATTTTATAGTTTAATTTATAGTCTTGTCTAAAAGCAAGTCTATAGTCTATTTTAAAGTTTAGCATAGTCTATAGTCTAGTCTCTAATCTAGTCTATGGTGTAGTCCTTAGTCTATAGTATAGTCAATAATCTAGTCTATTGTCGTGAAGAATATACTACAGACTAGGAAAATTATATTTTCTAAAATACAGAAACATAACTAAACTTTAGGCTAGATGATAGAGTAGACTATAGTCTAGTCTATATTTTAGTAACCTTTTTGTATTTTTGAAAAGTTTATTTTTCGACTTTTTTATCTTCTGATAAGTCTATAGTTCGACTTTTTAGTTTGATAAAATGTCTATAGTTTATAGTCTAGTTTTTTCATTTTTTCTGTTTATATGAAAATATATTTCAACTTATGAGTTCCATAAAAAGTCTTAAATGTTTATATAAAAATTATACAGATTGAAAATTTAATATCAAAAAACGCTAATTTATAAACTTTTGATACCACCTGGTATCTCTGCATTTCAACTTCTTCATGTAATTTTTCATCTCCTTAGTTCGTTATATTTTCGGGTCGGTTAAAAGTTGTTCGTGAAAAAGTGTAGTGATTTAATTTAATAATTTTAACATAAATAATGCTCTGAATTAAATAAAATTAGTGTTAAATTAAAGATCATTTAATTATCTATAAGGGTAATATGAAATATTTTTCGAAATCAAATTATTCAAAGCAATATTGAAGTGTAAATAAATCCATAGAAATGTGTGTGTTCGTGTGTTTGGCAAATGGTTAAAAAAGTCTTTGCTATTGTATTTGTTTAAAATAAAGCGCGTAACGTTCTATTAAAGAAAAGAAAAATAAGAAAAAGAGTTGCCTTATTGTGTATTAGGAGAATTGAAGGGGGAAGTTATTGAAAAAAAGTTATTAAAATTTGATAAATCAAAAAATAAAAAATATATAATATTTTTTAATTAAGTAAAAAATGTGATTTAAATATTTCAAATTTAATAAATCTATATAAATTTAGAAAAATGTATAGAAAAATGTGAATGTATTTATTAAATAATTATGTTTTATGATTAAAAAATATTTTAAAAAGATACACATTTTAAGCGTTAATGAGTATGGTAAGTAAAGTCAATTTTTATTTAAACTAAATAGTTAATTATCTATGAATAATGATTCAGAACATATGTATCTTACGGGACGCAAGAATAAATTAAGAATTATTGAGACATAACACTTTAAATTATTTTATTTTTTAATGGTTCACCACATTATAATTATCAATTAATGATTGATAATTATAATAATTATATTGATAATTATATGTCATCAACTTTATGAAATATTTGTTACAATAGAAATTGATCATGACAATAGTATTACCAATAATACTTTCCAATATTTTAAAGTTTATGTTTAGGTTTGCGTTTTTTAAAATAAAACAAGACAAAAGTTGCAAAAAAAAACCTGATAAGAAAGTTTGAACTTGAAATTTTTTGTATTGTTATCAAAAAAAATTATTAAAACAGCTTATCACTTAAATTAAAATGTAAATAAAAGAAAAACGGTGTAAAAATGAATTTAACAATATGTTTAAAATTGGGTGTGCAAGACAATTGAAATATGATTATTATTTACAAAATTGTGTACTAGACAATTTAAATATTAATATTTACAAAATTGTCTACACATGTTGTATATGTTTAAAATCTAGTCACTGTTCACGAATTCAAAAAGAAAATGTTAGAAAATGCTAAGCTTTATAGGTAATTATTTTAATTTTCCTATACAGATAGTTTCTATCTATCTATCTATCTATCTATCTATCTATCTATCTATCTATCTATCTATCTATCTATCTATCTATCTATCTATCTATCTATCTATCTATCTATCTATCTATCTATCTATCTATCTATCTATCTATCTATCTATCTATCTATCTATCTATCTATCTATCTATCTATCTATCTATCTATCTATCTATCTATCTATCTATCTATCTATCTATCTATCTATCTATCTATCTATCTATCTATCTATCTATATATCTATCTATCTATCTATCTATCTATCTATCTATCTATCTATCTATCTATCTATCTATCTATCTATCTATCTATCTTCCGTACTGATAGCATTCTTAATATCGAATATCTTTTAAGAACACTTGAAACACGTTCAATTCCTTTAAAACCTAAAAGCTCCAAAAATACCAATACAATTCCCTTTAACTTTATTAAAACGCTAACTAAAGGGCAACATCATTATGTATGTTAAAAATACTTACACATCTGGCATCACATTTATTCTCTTGCATTTCCTTTTAGTTTCTTTTAAATTTGTATGCGATCAACAGTGTCAAATATTAGTGAAATAATTTAATTTAATAATTTCTTAAGAATTAATTCTTAAACATAAATAAATTTAGTATCAAATTAAAGAGCAATAAATTTCCTTTTAGTGTAATATGAAATAAAAGTGGTGGAACGAAAATTAAGCAAATAATTCAAGTGTTAACTTCTTAATGGTCAATTTGTTGGGAGTGCGGGTGATTGTTGTTAGCTTTGCTATTGCAGTTTTTTTGTTGTTTGTTTTTGTTGTAAATAAAGTGCGTAAAGTTTAATGTTTAGAGAAGAGTGCAAAAAAAAAAAGAGTTTCCTACTTGGCTGAAGTGTGAAAACAAAAGGGAAAATAAGAATATTTTTAGGGAATTAATATATAAAAATGAATTAAAATGTTATTTAATATATTTAACATCTTAAAATTAAGGTAAGAAAAATTAAATAATAACAACTTTTGATAAAATCTCCAAACAATGTACATTAGAGTGGCTACTAAATGGAAGTAGCTTTTGTTCTCTTTTGTTGTCGAAAAATAATTTTTCATCGATTCTAAGTAGGAAATATTTTTGTTGAGCTTTCTTAAGTCTCAGAAATGTATAAATTTAAAATTCGAACATTAAGATGATATAAACGGGTCAAAGATGAACCGTATTAACTTGTTGTTTTGCTTAAATACATTCTAATAATATTAAAATAATTTTATTAATTTTATGCAATTTTTCTTTTAATTTCGTTTCAGACAAAACAAAATTTATTTAGCCCTTTGCTGTACATGATAATAAATGCGTAAGTAGGGTAAATGCACCTAATGTCGGCATCACCCAGTAGTCGGCATCTTTTACATAAAAATGTAAATAAATAAGAAAAGCTGTACAAATTTATTAAGGTTTGATCTATATTTCATAGAAAATATGGTCTTTTTGCTTTATGAAATGAGTAAATTTAAGTAGGATTACTAATTTCCTCTATATTTGACGTTTTTTAGTGACAGCTTTGCAGCATTTGTAGTACTGTCAGTTTTCTTAAAAAAAATTTAGTATTAGTGCCACCTTAAACAAGTGAATATTTATATGAAATTAAATGATTTATTTGACAAAAATTGATTTAAATGAAAGAAAACAGTTGAAATATTCAATTTAAAGTGAAAAAGTTAGTTAAAAATATATTTTTTTGTAATTTTAATCGCTGCCGCCATTAGGAACACAATTTTTTATGAATTCTTATTGTCGGCATAGGGGTGCCGACTACTGGGTATTAAGTTCGATCATACGTATTCTATAGTCGGCACTCTAAAATTTATTATTTCTCTATAGAAAATTGGGTATATTACTATGTAAAATTTCTATATAACAATTTTCTCTTCAAAAATTATATGTATAACAGTTATTTTTGTAAAAAAATTATGTATAACACTTCTCTATAAAAATTTATGTATATTACAATTTCCTCTATAGAAAATTGATTGTACAACATTTGTTTCTATAGAGAATTATGTGTATACAATTTTTTTCTATAGAAAATTTTATGTATAACAATTTTTGATACAAAAAATTATGTGTATATCAGTTTTCTCTATGAAAAATTGTGTGTATACCCTTTTTTTCCTACAGAAAATTACTTCTATAATAGCTTTTTCTACAGAAGATTACAATTTTTACTACAGAATATAATTTTCTATACAAAAAATATGTGTATAACAGTTTTTTCTATTAAAAATTTTGCATATTAAAATTTTTTCTAACAAAATTGCTTCTTAACTGTGTTTTTACAAAAAAATTATGAGTATAACTTTTTTTTTTTCTATAGAAAATTCCTAGTATGACAATTTTTCTACAGAAAAGTGTTCTTATTATAATATCCTCTATGAAACTTACGTTAAATTTTTTCCTATAGGAAATTGCATATTTTTATAAAAGATTTTCTTTAAAAAACAGTACATATAACACTTTTCCCTATAAAAAATTACTTTTTTCTCTAACAAAAAATATAATATTGTACAGAAAATTGCATGTATAACTCTTTTTCTATAGAAAAAAAATGTTATTATGTATACTTATTACAATTATAATTATGTTCATAACATATTTTTCTACAGAAAAAACGATATTATTACAGTTATTTCTATAGAAAAAATTTAATTAAATATTTTCTTTGGAAAATTGTGTATATATCACTTTTTTCTATAAATAAATATGATTTTTTCAAACAAAAAATCTACTGCCGACTATAGGGACATTTTTTGTCGAACTTAGGAACACTGGTGCCGACTATTGGAAAATGTGGAGTTTTTAACAAAATTTACAAATTACTAAAAACTAGTTATTTGTTTTTCAAAAAAGGTAAATAGATCTAAAACTTAACTAAACACATAATTGAAATAACTAAAAATCATCGTAATAACATTTACCGACTCTTTAGGGGGATAGTTTGAAAAAGAGAAAAAAGTTAAACTGCCGACTATTGGTACATTTACCCTACATAGTTTCCATTAAAAAAATAACAATGACTTTCAAATAATTATTAATGCATTTAAATTGAGTAAAATTACATTGTGTTTATTTTAAAGTATTTTCAATTAATTTTATATATATTTTATTTAACAAAACATTTGGCCTTGAAATTGTAAGAATTAATAAAACAAAACATTTAGTTTATTAGGTCTGTCGAATAAGTTTTAATTAGATTAAGGGACTTCCAACCATCGAACATTTTAAAAATTTTATTTAAAAAGTTAAAGTTAGATAGATAGATAGATAGATAGATAGATAGATAGATAGATAGATAGATAGATAGATAGATAGATAAATAGATATATAGATAGATAGATAGATAGATAGATAGATAGATAGATAGATATATAGATATATAGATATATAGATATATAGATAGATAGATAGATAGATAGATAGATAGATAGATAGATAGATAGATAGATAGATAGATAGATAGATAGATAGATAGATAGATAGATAGATAGATAGATAGATAGATAGATATAGAGATAGATAGATAGATAGATAGAAAGATATAGAGATAGATAGAGAGATACATAGATAGATAGATAGATAGATAGATAGATAGATAGATAGATAGATAGATAGATAGAGAGATACATAGATAGATCGATAGATAGATAGATAGATAGATAGATAGATAGATAGATAGATAGATAAATAGATATATAGATAGATAGATAGATAGATAGATAGATAGATAGATAGATATATAGATATATAGATATATAGATATATAGATATATAGATAGATAGATAGATAGATAGATAGATAGATAGATAGATAGATAGATAGATAGATAGATAGATAGATAGATAGATAGATAGATAGATAGATAGATAGATAGATAGATAGATAGATAGATATAGAGATAGAGATAGATAGATAGATAGATAGATAGATAGATAGATAGATAGATAGATAGAAAGATATAGAGATAGATAGAGAGATATATAGATAGATAGATAGATAGATAGATAGATAGATAGATAGATAGATAGAGAGATACATAGATAGATAGATCGATAGATAGATAGATAGATAGATAGATAGATAGATAGATAGATTGTTAGTTAGTAAATGAGATTTATATAGCTTTATACTAATAGAACTTTACATTTGCATTGTTCATAATATTCAAAAAATCCCATTGCGTTAAAATTCCTTTCCATATTCAAAAGTTCCACCTTTAAATATTCTATACATGGTCATAAGTCATAGTACAGCCATGACCCATTTCCTTTAACAACAATACTATGTTAAATTATAATTCTATTAATATGTGCAAATAATTGCAAAAGACATTTAATTTTAACAAAAAAGGGCGATATTCCAAGTGTTGCTCGTATAAATGTATGTGTTAATACTAAATTAAAACAAATATATTTAGTATATATAGAGATAAGGCTGTTCCACAACGGAAAAAGATTTATGTACTTGCAAATAAAGACTTTTAAATAAAGCACCAAACTATATAACACCGTTTAAAATATATTAATTTCTTTTAATGTGGACACCCTTATTAGATTTCTTGTACTTTTAATTGTACACATGTAATACTAGGCAAATATTTGAAATACTCTAATAGCCATTATCATATAAATATATTAGTTGTAGGTTCGACAAAAAAAAATAAATAAATGAAATTAAATGAGATACCTATACTCAATCTATTTTACTTTAAGTAAGTAATGTAGGGAAAGAAATTATATTTATAAATAAATGCAATTTATTTGGAAATATAAATTGAACATGACAACTCTGATTGCTATAAATATCTATAAATGCTATAAATATCTCAATATTAGCAGAAAAAATTATAAATTATTACTATTATTATATATATGTTTGTCATTCCGTTTGTAATATCTATAATATAATTTTCCAACCCTATAAAGTAAATATATATTCTGGATCCTTAAAGATAGCGGAGTCGATTATGCCATGTCCGTCTGTCTGTCTGTATTTTTGTTGAAATCAATTTTTAGAGGACCCCAGATATCGGTGAGATCCGAATCTTCAATAATTCTGTTAGACATGTTTTCGGGAAGATCGCTATTTAAAGTCAGCAAAATTGGTCCATAAATAACGGAAATATAAGCAAAAATCCGAGACAACTTTTGAAAATTTCATCGAAAATTGAGATCATGCTCAGACAGAAATTGCTGAAAACAAAATACATAATCATACGGTAAATTTTGTTATTGTACTCTTGTTTATAAAAACAAGGCAGAGCGAGAGAAACAGAGTAAGAGTAGCAGAGCGAAAGCAGCACTAGTGTGTTGTTATTGGCTAGAAACATAAAATTATGTATGATGAGTCTGGCTTAAGTTAGAAGCCAAAAAAGGGTACTTTTTGGTACTTTTTCGTTTTTCAAAAGGTACTTTTGGATTTTTTTCTAATATTGAACCTAGATATATGAAATTAAGTTCCCATAAAAGGGAACTTTTTGGTACTTTTTCGTTTTTCAAATCGTACTTTTTGAGTTTTCTATAATAATGCACTTGGAAGTGATGTTATTCCGGAAATAACATTCTTAACCAACACCGATTGGAAGATTCTTAGGAATTACGTCCAGGAAACTGAGTTTCTGAACATGGAAAAATAATACATTCAGTGAAATTTTTTTTCTTGAATTGGAGCGCACAACAGGCCCGATAGTGGCCTCGGCGTATTTCTTCGGATTTGATGTAGTATACATCCTCCTATCAACCTAACCTAACCATAATAATGAACTTAGAAACATGAAATTAAGAATATAAAGCCCGAATTAGAGGAGAACACATCAAAGGGGATTTTTTGGTACTTTTTCGTTTTACAAAAGGTACTTTTTGAATTTTCTATAATATTGAACTTAGAAACATGAAATTTAGTATTTAAATTCGGAATTAGGTGAGAACACATAAAAGTGATTATTTTGGAACTTTTTAGTTTTTCAAAGGTACTTTTTGAGTTTACTATAATAATGAACCCAAAACCATGAAATTAAGTATGTAGAGCCCGGATTAGAGAACCAATCAATGGTGTTTTTTTGGTACTTTTTCGTTCTGCAAAATGTACTTTTTGAATTTTCTATAATATTAAACTTAGATATATGGAATTAAGTATGTAGAGTCTGAATTATGTGAGAACCCATAAACGGGAACTTTTGGATACTTTTACGTTTTTGAAAAGGTACTTTTTTGAATTTTCCATAATATTTAATCTAGAAACATGAAATTAAGCATGTTGAGCCCGAAGTAAGTTATGTAAAAGAGGACTTTTTGGTATTGATAGTTTTTTTAACACACCGTGGTGAAGGGTATATAAGATTCGCCATAGCCGAATATAGAACTCTTACTTCTTTTTTTATGAATTTAATAAAAACACTTTGATCTCTACTAGTAAAATTCTCCAAAATGAGAAAAGATTGAACACAGTTAACTTCCTACTAGCCCGTCCGATGGATACGTAACACTTTCAAAAGCCAAACTACAGTTATCGGGCTTAATAGAACGTTAATGAAGTGCGAATAGTTCTTAAACTTTGATGTTGATAAGAATTTTCATTTCATGATTCGTGAATCTTTTTTTAAAAGATTCTTATCCTTTTGATAAACAAATATTTTGTATGACTGATTGTAATGTTTCGATTTGTTCATAACTTACTATAACATTGGACATATTCTAAGGATGCTCCCTCATTTCGCATACATGGTGAGTGTATGGTGTATAACATATAATTGAGGGCTATTCGTGTGTGTATTACTTGTACTGTTAATGATGATTTATACATTTCAAAAATTACACATACAAAACATCATTTGACATTATATTTTGACAACTTGCTTCAGTTGACAGAGTTCAAGTCGAAAAAGTAACAACAGATAGAACTCCAACAATATGAAATACCCAGCAGTTCGGCAGGACAGTCCCGAACTGACCACTTAACCTACCACTTGTGGTGGCTCCTAGCCACCTGACTACCCAGGTGACCAACTATTTTAACATGGGCTTGTACTACAAGGAAGTCAATCGTCACTCTACACCCTACAAAGAGACAGTCAAAAATTGTCAAAGGATGGTTATCTCCAAATGGGTTCTTGGTAGTCAGTCACATTACTAGCTATTTAACTGGCGCTACTTTTCTTGCTATCGTGTTCTAGGATAGTGACGATGAATGGCCCAAAACATGCGAATTGGAAAAAAGGTTAAAAATTGACGATTGACCCGAAAGATATAAAATTGAGTCAACCAAATGGTGACATATTAATCGTTTCTCCAAAAGATGGATAAAATAACTAGGTACTGTCGGAAGTTAAAAAAAAAACAAAAACAACTTTTAAGAGTCTAATCTCTAGATTACTTGGAGACAGTAAAGAGACGATTCCCTCCGCTATCGCTTACAAAGGGGACACTAAAGTGACGACTGTCTTCATTCTTGTTTACAAAGAGTTTATTTGTGACGAAAGACCAAAAACATACGAACTAAAATTTAAAAATTTCAAGTGCCTACTCTCTTGAATACTATGGGACAATAATATGACGATTGACCCGAAAGATATAAATTTGAGTCAACTAGCAGGTGGCATATTAGTATAAAGTAATAATCATTTCTCTAAAAGATGGGTAAAATAACTACTTTCGGAAGTACAACAAAAAAACTCTTTTAAGAGTATAATCTCTAGGTTACTTGATTACAGTAAAGAGACGACTGTCTCCGCTGCCGCTTACAAAGGGGACACTAAAGTGACGACTGTCCAGGTGGTTAACTATTAGTGAAAATTACTGTATTTTTCGTATGCATTGACACTTTGTCGAACTGCTGGGTAAATACATGACACTTTCATGTAAATTTACAGAAACTCGTATGTATGAACAAATGTATGTTTTTAAACACACATGTTTAAAAGCTGCAACTTAATTATAAGCAAATCAGTAGAAGTTATCATGATACATGATGACTCGCACGCATTTCGTTTGGTCAGTTATTAGTTTTGGTTTTTTTTTTGGGCGGACTGGACAAATGCGGTATGTTTGCTGCTGATGTTACTTGTATTTAGAGTCAATTTCATTTGGTCCATATTAATGGAGAGAGAGAGAGAGAGCAATATGTTTCATGTTTGTTAATTTGACTACAAATTCTACACATTATTTTTTGTCCTTATGTAGAACATGTTAATGTTGTAGCCATTATGTTAAATGGTCAATTACATAATTCACACTTACATGTAGACAACATATGTATGTATGTAGCAGTGTATATAGCAATTGTAAAATTATATTTGATACCATAGGGCATCAGGAAATGATGATTTGTGCTTTTGTGTGTGATCTAGATGAAAAGGTTGTATTTTGTGGTCTTATTTTATTCATGTTTTTGTTTTAAATTGAAAACATTATTGTACCGGTTTTAATTGAATTTTTAAACGATTTTGTTTATGAATATAAACAAAGTTTAAATTAAAATATTTAGAATAAAGTGCAACAGTTGTAGGAACATTGTCCTTAGGCTTGAACTTTAGATTGATGGCTTTGCAAGAAGTGAGAAATTTTTGAGTTTGAAAATATGTTTTACATTGTTATGGAAAAAAATGTGTTTCTTAAATCAGTCTCTGCCCAATATTTATCCAATAAAAACGTTAATCAGGCCCAGAATTTATCCAAAACCCCAAATACTGCTTAAACGTCATAAAAATGTTTTTTTTTTTTGAAGTTCATTGAATTTGTAATTTTTATCCTTAAATGTTTATGCGGTCTCGCATTAAGGATTTTAATAAAATTCACACCTCTTAATGGTTGTGGTAACGCGGTTGCAACATGTGTGCGATGATGATTGAATACTTGTACAACAAACAAAAATTATCCTTAAATAACCATGATTTAAGATCAACAAGGTTTATATTATGAAGGGTTGATGATGTTCGTACATATACATATAATATAATAAGTGGGACGAGTTCAAGTGCATAGCAACAAATTTAAATATTTATCGGTTTACATGTTTGAGGCAGTAAAACGAAAAATTTTGTTATTTTTATACCCTTCACCTTCGTGAGAAGGGTATATATAAGTTTGTCATTCCGTTTGTAATTTCTAAAATATAATTTTCCGACCCTATAAAGTATATATATTCTGGATCCTTATAGATAGCGGAGTCGATTAAGCCATGTCCGTCTGTCTGTCCGTCTGTCTGTCTGTTGAAATCAGTTTTTAGAGGACCCCAGATATCGGCGAAATCCGAATCTTCAATAATTCTATTAGACATGCTTTCGAGAAGATCGCTATTTAAAATCAGCAAAATCGGTCGGTAAATAACGGAGATATGAACAAAAATCCGAGACAACCTCTGAAAATTTCATCAAAAAATTGTTATAAAAGCAACAACAACACTGAATATAGAAAAAGATTTACATGCGTGTGTGTAGATGTATTTGGTTTTATTCAGCAGTGTATTTTTTTGTTTTGTTTGGAATCCAAACATACAAAAAATACACAGCAAAAAAATATGATTTGCATTTTTTGTTAAAATAAAATAATATTCCCTTTTGTATTGCAAATATATTTTTTAATGAATAGAAAAAAGTATTTAAAACGTTTTCAATTATATGAGAGTAGATTGTGAGTTATTGTACAATAATTTTTATGCGAATAATGTAAGTTTAAAATTTAAAACTAACACAAATTTTTCCCAAGTGCTTTTGAAAACAATTTTTTTTACGATAAACAAAAACAAAATCTACGTCTCGTCAATGTTTACCAGCAATGAATCAGAGGTCGAAGTCGACCGGCTTCTAGTCGGAGCTTAGCCGCCGCCGAACTATATTTAGTTGCTTGAGCCGCCGCCGAAACATTCGGCTTAAATCGACTCAAATTTTTTTAATGTTTTTATTAACAAGACTGTAAGATCAATTATGTTTAAAATATACTATGGTGAAGGGTATATAAGATTCGGCACAGCCGAATATAGCACTCTTACTTGTTTTAAATAATTTGATTTTGCAAGTTTTTTGTAGCGAACTAGAATTGTACTAGAAATGAACTAGAAGTGAACTAGAACTGAACATGAACTGAACTAGAACTGAACTAAAACTGAACTAAAACTGAACTAGAACTGAAATAGAACTGAACTAGAACTGAACTAGAACTAAACTAGAACTGAACTAGAACTGAACTAGAACTGAACTAGAACTGAAATAGAACTGAACTAGAACTGAACTAGAACTGAACTAGAACTGAACTAGAACTGAACTAGAACTGAACTAAAACTGAACTAGAACTGAACTAGAACTGAACTAGAACCGAACTAGAACTGAACTAGAACTGAACTAGAACTGAACTAGAACCGAACTAGAACCGAACTAGAACCGAACTAGAACCGAACTAGAACTGAACTAGAACTAAACTAGAACTGAACTAGAACTGAACTAGAACTGAACTAGAACTAAACTAGAACTGAACTAGAACTGAACTAGAACTGAACTAGAACTGAACTAGAACTGAACTAGAACTGAACTAGAACTGAACTAGAACTGAACTAGAACTGAACTAGAACTGAACTAGAACTGAACTAGAACTGAACTAGAACTGAACTAGAACTGAACTAGAACTGAACTAGAACTGAACTAGAACTGAACTAGAACTGAACTAGAACTGAACTAGAACTGAACTAGAACTGAACTAGAACTGAACTAGAACTGAACTAGAACTATACTAGAACTGAACTAGAACTAGAACTGAACTAGAACTGAACTAGAACTGAACTAGAACTGAACTAGAGCTGAACTAGAACTGAATTAGAACTGAAATAAAACTGAACTGGAACTTAACTGGAACTGTATTAGAACAGAATAGAACTAAACTAGAACTGAACTTGAAGTAAACTATAACTTAGAAAATTTACAGTTACCATCTAGTTGTAACATTATGGAGCACAAGAACATGGATCTGGATTTGACAAGAATTCTGGATTTGACAAGAATTCTGGTTCAATGTTATTCCTAAATAAATACACACATGAATAGAAAATTTCCTGTTCTATCATTCGATTGTCTAGTTTTGCGTTCATTATTATTTATTGTTCTCTATCTGTTTCTATAACATTTCATTTGTTGTCACATTAATTCATGATTAATTCTTAACATGTCTCCAAGAAGTTGATATAATTTTTTTTCTAAAATCTTTATATAACATGTTTCTTTCAATATCTAAGTTTATCATTTATGCCTGATTACAGTTGCGGTTGAGAAACTAGAATGCTGTCGATGAAGCTTAAGAATTTGGAAATTCTTTTATTTTGATTGGTTAAACGTTATTGTTTCTGTTTAACCACAACATTTTGGGGTTGCAAAATATTGTCCTCATTTCATGTAGGTAATTTTAGATGTCTTTATATTAAATTCCTTGGCTATTGTTTAAGGTGATTTTTATTGCCGTAACTGTTTGTTGTATTCTATTAGAATTCTATTGAATATGACCAATATCCAATGTGTCAATATGATTGGAAAACAATTCCATGATTTTATCATGTAGATATTATCAGTGGCATATTAGAGTATTTTTTGACTTAATTGAAATGGTTATGGTAAAATGTGTTATTGTTTTGCCTTTTTATTGTTGTTTTTTTTAGGAATGCGGATTTGTATGATTGTTCAATGAAAGTTTAATGTAATCTTTTTAAATGCAGGCAGTTTTTGTGAAAATTTTATTTAATATAAAGGAAAATTGAATTACATGTATTAAATAATAAAAGGCATCCGGAATAGAAGTTTAATAGATTTTAATTTGAAGTGAAAGTCTTTGTGTTTCAATCATAAAAAGAAACACGCTTTATAAACCTTTAGTGTTATCAAAGTTCTCCGATTGGACCAATTTGAGACAAAATTCTTATAATATAAACTCAAAGTCGATTGTTCTTAATATGCACATTACTGTAATCACACAAAAGTTGCATAGAGCTACATCCATTTAAGAATCCCATCAGACCCATCAGTATGTCATCATTTCTCTTAAAAATTCTGTATTGGATTAATGATCTACACTTTGAAATATAATATGGGCTCCTCTGTTGAGACTTCTGATAATAAATTGCTACCAGAATCGATTTTATCGACGCCACAAAAGGTTGGAAGTTTAACAATCGATTTCTCCTTTCATCAGTATGAGGAATTTATAGTCTTACTTGACATCGTAAGATCGTTAAATAACGTGCTACCGAAATCGATTCTATCGGTGCTGCAAAAGGTTGGAAGTTTACCAATCGATTTATCAGTACAATGTTATCTAATACAGTCATAATTATTACTATTGGTTGTGGTGACGAATCGTGCCACGCCTTAAGGTGGGGTTCAGTCACTTCACTTCGGGAATCTTACTATGAACTCAACTACACTATTGTATATTGTCACTAAGGCAAATGGTGTCGTTGGGGTATTAGCTGTGGTTTCATTTCTGAAAATTCAGGACTCCTCATTTTTCGTAACCTTATCTGAATAGATTTGAACTAATATTACCAAATGCAATCATAATATTCACTATTTTCTGTGGTTACGAATCGAGCCACACCTTAAGGGCGGATTCTATCAGTTATCTTCAGAAATCTAACTTTTTACTCAACTACGCTATTGCTTATGCGAATGATGTGGCTTTTCTGTTAAATGCCTTGTCACTTAGACAACTACTGTCGTTGGAACATTAGTCGTGGTCTTGGTGTTACCCTGAGGAAAACTGATCTTGTTTCATTTCTGAAAATACAAGACTTCAAATTTTCCGTTATCTTATCTGCATAACTCTTTCGGAAATAGTTTTTAATTCTTAATTTAAAATTAAATATCCTCGCCAGAGACACAAGTTAAGATGGCTTAAATCGGCGACGGCTGACCGCCGTTAATATTTTACAAGACGTGCCACTGCCGACTTCTTTCGGCTCAAAAGCTAAGACGGCTAAAACGTAGCCGCTGATAAAGATTGGAATCACAGATGTATTTCAGAATATAATTTCTCCTTTTCGAAATTCTTATGACAAATTGCCACACAATATTGTGCTAATATTGAAATAGTGAAAACTACTACAATAATGTTGATTTTCTACAGAAGAAAACTTATATAGAGACAGGTTTCTATATACCAGATAATTATACAAAACTTTTTTAATATAACAAACGCTTATAAGCTCAATTTCAGAAGAAAAACCTAAATAGAGCCGACAATTTAGCCGCCACCGATATTTTCTATAATAAATCGCCTCCACCGACCTAAAATGGTTGCGCCGCCGCCGATAATTTAGCATCGGCTTTTATCTCTGGTCCTCACCTGGGCTTCTCTTTTAGGGAAAACTAGGGATATTAAACCCTAGATTGCCACAAGGCCGATTTTGATAAAAAAAGGTTTTCGTATGATGGAATTCGAGTCTACCGGTCCATGTTCAATTTAAGCACTTTGCTCGACAACTTGTGTAATCAATTCTTTGACCATCACTGTCCGTGCTTAACTTTTGATATACAAAAACATCACTTCCGTTTACAACCACACAGATGGAATGATATCTATTATCATTCCATCCGATGCCGATTCGTTGCATCTATTAACCCATGGATTGTAGTCAAATATCAAAATGAAGAATTCCAAGTCAGAGAACCTGTGGAATTAGTCTAATGGCATTCGTATAAATGAATGTGAAATGGTCAACCAACTGCTTTGAAAATTGTTACTTCAAATTTACGCTACAGGTACTCGCTTTATACATGGTAAGTTTCTGATGTTCCTCTTTAATGAACACCTACTCAATGAAGGTCCGAAGGTCGCGGAACTTGTTGTGCCTTTCAAGGGTGAAGATTACTGTGATTACTTTAATGAACCCCTACTCAATGAAGGTTGAAGGTGGCGGAACTTGTTGTGCCTTTCAAGGGTAAGAATTACTGTGAGATAGCACATTTAACTGTAAAGGGACTAAACCTTTCATAAAATGACTACAGGTCTTGGAAAGGATGGATGCTGTGCAGAATTCGGAAATGTTTTGTGGGTTAATCGAAAGCGGATCACAAGTAGTCAGTTATCCTCATTGGCTTAGTCTTACCTAACTTCTTTAAATACACACACATATATGAACATTAAATACACTACACAAAGTCTATTACAGGCTCATCTATTCCCTTCATAATTTATTATATATTATATTAATATTTATGTCATGCATATGCATGCATATAACTTTAATTAAAATATCTCCTACTTCTACTCATTATTCCTTAATGTTTTTCATACTGATTCGTTAAGCAATTCGTGAGTTTACTACCGGATAAAAAATCCTAATTAATCGAATTTCAACCACATAAACTACATTGCCGTTGTCGAAATGCTGACAGTAGCTGTCAAATATATTATTTTTTTCTTTGTTTCTCTTTGACATGGCATCGTGAAGTTGAAGAAGAAGAAATAAGTACAAAGACAACATTTACGCCGGCATACATAATTAATAATCAGAAATTGAGTGTAATAACGATTTAAACGAGAAAGCCAAAAAATATTTACACTCATTAATATCAGTGCAGACTAAACCTAACCAACATCAATTCTACAGTTTAAATTGTAATTAAAACTCAGTTAAAAATGTAACCGCGAAAATTCTATATAAAATAAATGATATATGTACATCTCCAAGTCATACTACTAAATTGGAGATGTACAGGTGATTTGCTCGAGTCACGGGTGATCATGGTATTAATCATTGTTAGAGGAAAACATTTTGATTACATACATGCTTATTTCTTTAGGTAACATGATCGTGAGCGCAAAATTCATTCACTTGCTCAACTCTTGTATAATTTGCCAGAGAATATCGGCCTAGAAGAGCTAAATTAATAAACATATTTTTAGTAGGTGAGAGAGTAACTTCTGCATTTGTTGAGAAGAGTGAGTGCAAAAAAAAAGAGTAGGTCGTTCATCGAACTCAAAATATGCACAAGATTATTAGCCGGTTTTATTTTTGTCATACTACTTACTCCGTATGCTATTTTAAAAAGGTGTTGCCATAGCAACAAATTAATATGAACGAAGAACACCTTGGCGAATATCCCAATTAATATACAAATGCAATAAGGACATTTTCGAAGGACTTTCTTAGTACCATGAAAGCTGCATTTAAAAGAGTCTATTGAGATTTCAGTCATGTAGCTCATGCTATTAGGACGCAAACAGCTAAGGTCTTAAAATTTTCATTGTTATACGAACGATATTTTGATGTGTTATATACAGAATAAAGAAATCAATATATTTTCTAATGGTCGCTATAAAAAGTGTTCAAATGATTAGTATGTAGCTCTTAATTACATCACTGACAAAATGTTTTTTGGAGAGCTTTGTATAAGCGACTCATTTGACGATCTAAGCTGATGATGGTAGTGGTGTTTTTCCACTGCAAGTTAAGTTAGAAACCACATTTGTGAATTGCAATGTACTCTCTGGTATATGACAGACATCAGAAATCGTTTACCATTGCAGTCACGTTATGGATGTTTGGTAATATACAGATCTAAAGTTTTTCTCTATAACTAAATTCTCTCTCGACAACATCTAGCTAGTATCATTCTACATTTATAGGGCTTAAAGCGATATTTTGTGCAAGAAGTAACCCGTAAGTTACTATTAGATATAATTTTAAGAATCAGAGACATCAGACCTTTAATTTCCATAGTAAAACAATTTATTGTCTCGAGTGCACTTGGATATAGTGTATTGGCAAAGATACAAGCTGAGACTGTTCAAATCGGTGGCGGCTGTCCGCCGGTAATATTTTGCAAGCCGGCGCGACTTCTTTCGGCTTGAAAGTTAAACTGGCTTAAATATAGCCGTTGGAAACTACTAAAATAATGTCCATTTTCTTCAAAAAAAAAAAACTTATATAGAGGTAGGTTTATATATAACAAAATATTATAAAGAAAATTTTCAATATAATAAACGCTTATAGGTGAATTTCTAAATAAAAAGTTAAATTGAGCCGACAATTTAGATGCCGCCAATATTTTCTATAAAAAGCCGTCGATCGAAAATGGTTGCGCCGACGCCAATGATAATTTTTGCATCGACTTGTATCTTTGTTACGGGGTTTTGCTGATATTGTAGATCATTTAGGTAAAAGTCGACTTTTCAACTTTTTGCATTTTATGCAAAGTCGATTTTTCGACTTTCCGACTCTTTTCGACTATTTTTGACTTTTCGACCTTTTCCGACTTTTCGACCATTTTTGACTTGTTCAGACTTTTTGACTATTTTCGACTTTTTCCTTCTTTTTGGCTATTTTCGACTTTTTCCTTCTTTTTGGCTATTTTCGACTTTTTCCGACTATTTTTCGATTTTAAACTATTTTCGACTATTTTTGTCTTTTACGGCTATTTTAGACCTTTTTCAATTATTTTCGACTTTTTCCGACTTTTTAACTATTTTTGACTTTTTCCGGCTTTTCGATTATTTTTGACTTTTTTTCGACATTCTTCGACTTTTTCCGACTTTTCGACTATATTCGACTTATTCCGACTTTTTAACTATTTTCGACTTATTCCGACATTTTTCGACTTTTTCCGACATTTTTCGACTTTTTCCGACATTTTTCAACTTTTTCCGACATTTTTCAACTTATCGGCTATTTTCGACTTTTAACCACTTTATTCGACTTTTCCGACTTTTTTGGAACAAAATAGTAGACTTCGACTTTTCGACAAGGGGACGGGACAGATTTGTCATTAGTAAAAGAAAAGAAAACAATATAAAAATTAAAATGTATTTTGCTGTTTTATAATTTAATTCATTAAACAAAGTATAATAAACCAGATATTTATTGTTTATTTCACAAAACTTAACAAAAAAATTAAAACAAATTATTACTGATTATTTCAATATTTTAACCAAATTTTGTTCTACATCACAAGCATTACATATATTTGGCGAATGTGTCCCACGGGCAGTTCTGGGGTTTACTTTCAATTTTTATTATGTCTTCAAATTATATTATCGAAAATATTATTAAGTCTTATTGTTCTCTATTATTGACGTTCTAATCAGTTTTCAAGTTATTCGCTATTAGCAGATGTGCCCCTATGGCGAATGATACCCATTCTATCCTAACAGATTTCTCTTTCCCATTTAAAGCAAATTAACCTGGCAACACGCTTAGCAAGATGCATTTTGTCTTTAGTTGTGTATAAATTCAAATATGAAATATTTTCAATAGTATTTTTAATATTGTTGACAGCACGTAATGTCTTCTAGTTATTTGAAATCTATGAAATTTTATTGATGATAAGATACATATAACATAAGTACATAAAAAAATATTTATAACTGTTTGTCAAACATAATGTTTTAAAAAAACTTTAAAAACTAAAAGCTTTTTTTATTAAAAAATTATCAAAAAGCATAGATATGTATTTAGAAAACATTGAGATGATATCTTAACGAACATAAACTAATAAAGATGTTGAATATAAAATATATATTATATATATTTGACATAAATTTTGGAATATGATCTTAAGACATTTCCAAAAAAAAGCTCTTATATGAAACTATAGTCATTTATATACATAGGAGCTTTAAAGTTTCCATATATGAAACTTTGAAGCCGTCATAATTTGTATGTTATTGATGTTGCCATTGTAGGAGATCTTCCGAAAATGTCATCGCTTTTATTGGTATGTAGTTTAAAATTTTTGGTAAACCCAATACCCACCCAATCAAACAAGTTTAACTTTTTCATACTCAACATTGATTTCGCTGTCTCTCTTTCTTCTTACTCTCTTTCATAAAATTTACCTTTAACTGAATATATTCAAATGTTTTGATTGAATTTAACGGTTACCGGCAAAACCAATTTAGTGATTTTTTTTGGGAAAAAATAAATAGATATTTAATAAGGAGAAACAAATCAAAGTTGACTTTGTTATTTGTAAATATTTTTAATTTTTTTTTTACTCCTTTTTCGTATTCTCACAAGTTGGTGTTTATTTTTTTTATTTATAATTGACATCATGGTTTAGCATATAAAAAAATACTCTTATCAAAATATGTACAAATGTATGTATGTATTTTTATTTATTTATATTTTATATGCATTTTCGTTTTCACTCTACATTCTGACTGATAAATTTCTTATTCAGTGTGTTAAATGTGGACTATGTTATAGATCAATCCATAGATTAAGCTATAGATCAATTTGTGATCTACCCTACATACCAGTTTGTGGACTAGTCTGTCGACAAATCTATAACCAGACTGTGGACAAATCTATGTGCCTGTCTGTCGACCAATGTACTTTCCAACCAGTGGATCAGTCTATAGATCAGTTTGTGAATCCATTCATATTCTATCTTGTGGACTACCCCACATATTAGTTTGTGTATTAGTGTGTCTACATGACTATAAACAGTCTGTTAACAAATCTATAAACAAGTGTGTGTACTAGTATATAGACCAGCCTGTGGACTAATTCATAGATCAGACTAAGGACCAATATATTACAAACTCTGGACTATCATATACATCAGTCCGTGAAATACTCTGGAGACAAGTCCACAGACTCGATCGATGCAGTAAGCCCTCCATAAGATACCCTTCCCTTCCAAACACACTTCGGAAAAGAGGGTGCCTAAAATTCGGTACCTCACCAAATTAGCTACAATCTAACTTTTTTTCTTTTTGTTCAGATTTGCTGTACTCATTATTTTTTCGCTCTGTGTTCTGTTTTTTTTTTAACAATGTATTAATTGCATTGATGTGATTTCATTGCATCGATCGTACGTACTAAGTGCATGTGCTGAATTTGGAGTGAGTGAGTAGATGTCTCAAGTTTTTTTTCGACTTTACTCTATTGTGATTGTTGTTGGTGGAGCTTATTGGCAATGTTTGGCGCAACTTAATTTAAAAAAAAAAAAATCAACTCAACAACAATTTAAAAACATCCCAAAGTATATATTTTACCGCAAGTTTCTTTTATACGCTCCTGGTTGTGCAGTGCAACCAGTTTGAAATTGTGTTGCAAAGAGTTGTTTGGTGCTTTTCTGCTACTCAGTTTGTTTGTCTGCGTACGCCAGGCATGGAAAAGTTAGAGCTTTAGTACTTTTTGATATCGAAATACAAGTCTATAATCTATTCTATAGTCTATTCTATAGTCCAGTCTAATGTCATGCCCATAGTCTATTGTATGGTCCAGTTATTGGCTAGTCTATTCTATAGTCCAGTTATAGTCTAGTCTAAAGTCTAGTCTAGTCTATAGTCTAGTCTATAGTGTAGTCTATAGTCTAGTCTAGAGTCTAGTCTATAGTCTAGTCTATAGTCTAGTCTATAGTCTAGTCTATAGTCTAGTCTATAGTCTAGTCTATAGTCTAGTCTATAGTCTAGTCTATTGTCTAGTCTATAGTCTAGTCTACATATATAGATAGTATTGTCTGTAGTCTAGTCTATAGTCTAGTCTACATATATAGATAGTATTGTCTGTAGTCTAGTCTATAGTCTAGTCTATAGTCTAGTCTATAGTCTAGTCTATAGTAGACTAGACTTGACTATAGACTAGTCTATAGACTTGACTATAGACTAATCTATAGACAAGTTTACATTCTAATATAGTCTTTAGTATATAGTTTATGTTGTTGTTGTAACAGCTCGGCTGTGGCCGATAGTTCTTTCCTGGGGAAAAAACTTTTGTTGATACAGTCGCTGTAGCTGGGTTGACAATCTTTGGCCGAGTATGACTCGGGTCGTTCCGGAGCGAAGATCCAATTGTCGTGGGAACGTCTATAGTTTATTCTATACTTTAGTGTATAGTCTAGTCTATAGTCTAGCTGACCGTAGAATCTTTAGTTTAGTCTATGGTTACTGAGTACTATGTATTTCAAAATTTTCAATTTCCACACCTGATCTGTACTGTGAGTATATGAGATAATTATTTGTTTTGAACTTCTTATGATCATTTCTGGCAAGAGAGTCGCAATGTCGTTACAGATCGCGATATTGAGCTCATTGATCGTGTATAGTGAGTGTTGTAGCTGTTTATATAGTTTGATTATTTTCAGTTGTTTTTGTACGGTTCGTTAAGATTCTGTTCGAACTTCTTATGTTTTGAACAACAACGTGCCAATATCGAAGAAAAAAAAAAAGAAAACAAAGAAAATATATAATAATAGAAAAGCGATCAATTTTAAAAATTATTTTTATAACTAGTGTTGATTTTTATTATTATTTTTTTAATTAATTCAAAATAAATAAATATTTTTAAAATAAAACAAAAATAAAAAAATGATTTAATTTTTTTTTATTTGCAATAAAAATCCAACTTAAAGAAAAAATGTGAAAAAATATAAAAAGTTTAGTTTTTTTTTATAAATGTGTGTTTTTATTTTTAATTTAACATTGTAGTTATAGTGTTATTTACAAATAGCGTCAGACCGTGTAATCGTATGCTGTACTCACTACAGGCGTCAAATGCTGTTTTAGTTTATCATAAAATTTGTACGGATCATTGCATTGGAACGCCATCGAATAGTTGCTGTTTCCTAATTGGTATGTATAGAGTATAATATACTTAATATGTTCACGTTACTCTCTATATTTACAACTTGATGTGTTGTAGTAAGTATATAGTCATAGGACATACTGAAAAGTTTGCTTTTCTGTCTTATCAATAAAAAAAATTATTTTTGTTTTTCTTTTTATTTCCAAATAGTTTTCATTTAATTCAATTTGATTCAACTTGAAGTCTTAGGTCCATATTTTTACTCGATGATTCAAAAACAAATCAAGCTTATTTAGAATACTCTAATCGGAAGTGGGTCGTATCACAGAGAGAGAGACAGAGAGAGAGAGAGAGAGAGAGAAAAAAACATGTAGAATCTCGAATATACAAAATCCTCTTTTAAATTTTCTTGGCTTTGCATGGTATCCAATTTTCCTTAATTGATGCTTAAATAGCTCCTTTTAAAATCTTTTTTAAACTTATAACTATCCTGGGCGATCTTTGTTTGAAAATTTCCAAAGAACTTTTCAAATCGCCTTCGATTTGGCAAACATGTTATGATAATATACTTATGTCATTCACAACTAGATATAAAATTTTCTTTTAAAAAATTCTGATTATTATTTTCTGTTTAGTTTTACTATAACGAGTTGTTCTAAATATTATACTATTGCATTTTTTATAGTGAAACTAAATAAAAAAAAATATAAATAATTTAAAGTTTGTATCTGGGTTGAGTTGGGACCGTTGTGTGCGTACTTAAAGGTGACCAGGTTTAAATCATTAATAATATATTAATAACATATTCTTCATAGTTTTACTCAACAACTAAAGATTGCATTTCATCCAGATTCGAGCAATCATGACTTAAGCTATCGACATATATATTACTAGTTCACTTTTTAAGTTTTTAAAACGCATTCACCGTCAACACTAGCGCGAGTACTATACGAAAACTAAAGCTCAAGACATTAGTTATTTACCCTTGTATGTCCCACTTCGAAGGAGAATAGGTATAAAAAGACATTCACTTAAATTTAGCGAACACGATCGATGATCGACAAAACAATCGTAATTTAATTTTTACTATATTTTATCGAAATGAAAAGACGAAGATTTAACAAATGATCAATTAACGTGTCATCCTTTAACAGATCATTTTATATATTCTGCAGAATATCTCAGCTCTCTTTTTATGCAACCGATCCTTCTTACATAAGCTCTGGCACTTCCTTTCTTGGTCTCTTTTAATATATGGACTCTTGGTTGGATGGTTGGTTAGTTAGTTGGTTGGTTGGATGGGTAGATAGATAGATAGATAGATAGATAGATAGATAGATAGATAGATAGATAGATAGATAGATAGATAGATAGATAGATAGATAGATAGATAGATAGATACATAGATAGATAGATAGATAGATAGATAGATAGATAGATAGATAGATAGATAGATAGATAGATAGATAGATAGATAGATAGATAGATAGATAGATAGATAGATAGATAGATAGATAGATAGATAGATAGATAGATAGATAGATAGATAGATAGATAGATAGATAGATAGATAGATAGATAGATAGATAGATAGATAGATATAGTTAGTTAGTTAGTTAGTTAGTTAGTTAGTTAGTTAGTTAGTTAGCTAGTTAGTTAGTTAGTTAGTTAGTTAGTTAGATAGTTAGTTAGTTAGTTAGTTAGTTAGTTAGTTAGTTAGTTAGTTAGTTAGTTAGTTAGTTAGTTAGTTAGTTAGGTAGTTAGTTAGTTAGGTAGTTAGTTAAGTAGTTAGTTAGTTAGTTAGTTAGTTAGTTAGTTAGTTAGTAAGTTAATTAGTTAGTTAGTAAGTTAGTGAGTTAGTAAGTTAGTAAGTTAGTTAGTTAGTTAGTTTGTTTGTTAGCCAACTAGTTAGTAAGTTAGTTAGCTAATTAGTTAATAGCACTTACAGTTCCACTAGCAGCGTTCCGAATAGATTCAAGTATATTTTGCTTGATTCTTTTTTCCATTGTCTTCAATGATTTACTCCAATTATTTACAAATAATCTAGAGTTCAAGGTAATTGATAATGATTTCAATAATTTGTTACATATAACATACACTTACATAAGACAAAACCAATCGAGAAGTATTTTACCTTATAACTTAGAAAACTGTTTATTACTTTCTAATATATAATATGTCTCAAAAGTTAACATAATTTGAATGTAAAAATTGTATTAAATCTCAGTTAAATATTTTTATATTTTACAGAATTAAATTACATGATGCATTTACATTTTTGCATACTACTTATATTAACTACAAGTTGTAAATAATACACTAATAATTTAACAAATACTTAGTTGTAAAGTTGTTAGAATTTCTTAATCTGTAAATCAGTCAACCATAAGTATGAGCAACAGTGAACTGCATATAGCATACAGTTGTCATTTGAATATCTAACACTAAATCAGCAACAAAATAAACATAGAAGATCGGTAATTGATATAAACAATTATAGTTGCTATAACCATTAAAACTAAATCCTTTATTCCCGGTTTTTATTCATCCTATGGTCACCTTAAACGTACTAAGTGAATTTATACAAAATACTCGTATTGAAAACGTTAAAAAAACAAACAAACAAAAAAAATATTAAAACTACATAAATAATGTTTGCAAACATGCTGTGTGTTTTTGCTGTTTTTTTTTTGTTTTTCTCGCACAACTAACCGTCAGTCGTTCAGTTGTCGCGTTTCTAAAGTGGCAAGATGCATTTAAGCGAAAACTTGTATACTTGAGATCGTTCATGAGGTTTTTAGACATGTCTTAAAATGTTTGCAGTGATGTCAACGTTTTGATTAGGGCAAATAATTGGGTTTGTTTTATTAAAGAGAGATTCCTTTAAAATCAGAAATTCTTGTTGTTCATAAATTAAAATCCTTTTCCTGATTCATGTTTGCAAAATTATAAATCGATTTTGTTTACATCGTAGATCGGTTAAATGTTTCTTGAATATTGAAAACTATCACGGATCGATCTTTTGCTTCTATCAGTGTATTTGTTACATATCATAAGTCTAGTTCGTTTATGGTTCAGTTCTAGTTCAGTTCTAGTTCAGTTCTAGTTCAGTTCTAGTTCAGTTCTAGTTCAGTTCTAGTTCAGTTCTAGTTCAGTTCTAGTTCAGTTCTAGTTCTGTTCTAGTTCACAACTAGTTCAGTACTAGTTCAGTACCAGTTCAGTTTTAGTTCAGTACCAGTTCAGTTCTAGTTTATTTCTAGTTCTAGTTTTAGTTCAGTTCAGTTCTAGTTCAGTTCTAGTTCAGTTCTAGTTCAGTTCTAGTTCAGTTCTAGTTCAGTTCTAGTTCAGTTCTAGTTCAGTTCTAGTTCAGTTCTAGTTCAGTTCTAGTTCAGTTCTGGTTCAGTTCTAGTTCAGTTCTAGTTCAGTTCTAGTTCAGTTCTTGTTCAGTTCTAGTTCAGTTCTAGTTCAGTTCTAGTTCAGTTCTAGTTATGTTCTAGTTCAGTTCTAGATTCCGTAGTAAAAGTTCAAAATTTGAAAAATGCCGCATTTTTAAGTTATGCGCTCTAGTTAAACCGTCTAATAACTTTGAACTAAAATTGGCAACTTTCTTTCCAGTAAATGACGAATTTAAAGCTTGAGCATTCTGTTTGCTAATAAATCAATCCGTTATATCAATGGAACGGGTCAAAGAAAGTTTTCTAGGTTTTGAACCTTCAGTGTTGACTGAGACAGTATACGACCGAAGAAAGTAAAACATTTAAACTCGTTTTCTATCGACACAATATTGTTGGTCTTTGAAATATTGATTTTTCAATAGAAACTTTGAACATTGTGCTTTATAAGATATTATAAACATATGCACTATTACGGTTATTTTATTCTTAGAAAAAATATTAATAGAGGTCTTTTATTAACCCGCGATTATTTATGACACAATTCCTGTGTTTGTTGTCAACATTGTTTTTTTTTTTTTGCATTATCTTTAGAATGCAGTTTTTTCCATTTCTGTTTAACATTTTAATTTCGTTTTTTTATTATTATTGTTTGATTTAAGTTGTTGTATGTTTTTTTATTTAATTCTCATTTTATTTATTTTATATTTTTTCTTACATGAGTTCTTGCAGCATTTTGATGCATTTCCGTATCGCTAGACATTTATTAAAAAAAAAAAACAGATCGTTATCAAGTACAAATGAAAGTTCTCTCGTCACTTTTTCAGATTCTTGATACTAAATATTTTTAACCTACCGCCAACAAAGGTAGTGTTACATACGTTTGTATATTGATCCGTCAAGCGATTTGTAACCGTATGAAATTTCACTCATAAATATAAATTTTATATTTGAATTTTTGGGTTTTTGTCAAATTCTGAGACGATCTGTGCCTAAAACATTTACCTAAATTTGTGATTCATATTTTAACTGTGGGGTACATACGATTCGCTATAGTCGAATATTTTCTTTATACTCTTTATTGATTTATTATTGTTTGTTATCAACATAAATTAACTTTTGTTATACTATTTGCTCTCTCATTAAACTTTACAATCTAGGTTTTTGCTCTCTTGGATTTTTATAAATTATCAAATTTAAATGCATAATATACTTTTCATTGTTCATAATTATGCGAGAATTAAAATTATATTTTAATAAAAATTCTACATGAACAAAGAAGCTTCGTATAGCCTGCTTTGAAGATAGCTCTAGACGGCGAGTTTATTTATAAATAACTTTTTTTTTTACATTTATTTTATTTTCATAAATTCATTTGTTTATAGTTACGCGATTCTAATATGTTTAGTAGACACCGAATTCCACAATGAGTTCAGTGATTTTTGTTAAAAAGTGAGAGTGTGTTTCTTTGTTTACGTTTATTTTTTTGCAATAAATTTTGTTTACGTTGGAAAGATGTTTGTTAATTGTTCAAAAATGAAGAAAAAAGCGCCAACAATGAATTGGCATTTTTGTTCGTGTGCCAACAAGTGTTATTAGGCCATGTTATATTTAGAATAAACAAAGAGTTATCAAGTTTTAAAATGTACTGAAAAGGTAAGATGAATTATCTTTCATAATGAAATTTAAATTAATGTTACTGTCATACATTAAACCTGGAGAGTAAATTTTTGCATTCAAGTTTTATGTTTCTCTTTCGTAATAGGGATCACTAAGCGTATGATCTCCACTTACATAATTCGCACCTTCTTTGCAAGATCATTCAAGCATATCAACATTCAGACATGCAAATTCAAAATTGCTGTCAAGTTCAGTTTGAGTAAAGCTTTAGTTCAGTTCAGTTCCAGTTCAGTTCTAGCTCAGTTCTAGTTCAGTTCTAGTTCAGTTCTAGTTCAGTTCTAGTTCAGTTCTAGTTCAGTTCTAGTTCAGTTCTAGTTCAGTTGTAGTTCAGTTCTAGTTCAGTTCTAGTTCAGTTCTTGTTCATTTCTAGTTCAGTTCTAGTTCAGTTCTAGTTCAGTTCTAGTTCAGTTCTAGTTCAGTTCTAGTTCAGTTCTAGTTCAGTTCTAGTTCAGTTCAAGTTCAGTTCTAGTTCAGTTCTAGTTCAGTTCTAGTTCTGTTCTAGTTCTGTTCTAGTTCTGTTCTAGTTCAGTTCTAGTTGTTGTTCAGTTCAGTTCTAGTTCAGTTCTAGTTCAGTTCTAGTTCAGTTCTAGTTCAGTTCTAGTTCAGTTCTAGTTCAGTTCTAGTTCAGTTCTAGTTCAGTTCTAGTTCAGTTCTAGTTCAGTTCTAGTTCAGTTCTAGTTCAGTTCTAGTTTAGTTCTGGTTCAGTTTTAGTTCAGTTCTAGTTTAGTTCCATTTCAGTTCTAATTCAGTTCTAGTTAGTTAGTTAGTTAGTTTGCACAGTGATATAATCCCTTTGTTCGTCCATATTTTGCATAATTGGGACTCGCAAGTTACGAAATAATCATTACCATTACTTTGCTAAATCTACAACTAAATTAATTGTAACTTGTAAATATATAAAGAATTAACTAGAAATTTAAATAACCTTATAAAAACCCATACATATTACACAATTCTATTATATTTCTATTCCACATAGTATGATTCTATACATAAATTTGTCTGTTGCGGATTTCATTTGGCAAACTTTTAAAATATTTCACATTTTAATCCGCCTTTATACATATCTGAGAATCTTCCACTTAACTAGAGATGGTAGCATAGACTAAACTAGTTGCATTTCTTATTAGATATATTAAATACTAAAGACATTTGAGGCGTGCTTTTGCCTTTAGAATAATTCGCGGCGCCACATTGTATATAGTGGAACACAATACATTCACGAATTCTCTTTACTAAACCTTATCTTGAAATGTTTGTTCTTAAGTTTATAAAGCATATTCCTGGCATTATGAATCTTAGAGAGTACGATGTACATCAATATAACGAGTTTCTTTTTTTGCCATAAGACACCTACTGTTTCAGCTCCTTTTCGGTAACAGTTTGCTATAAAACAAAAAAAATAGCATTTAAAATGCTAATAATGTTCATTAAACTAGTTACATTAGCTTCTTTTTTTAGCTTAGAAAAAATATCAACTAGTTGTATGTTTTAACGACATTTATCTACTTACCACTCACTACTGGTTTGTAAAATATATTTCTTTAAATGGAACAGTTATTTTGGAAATTTTCTTTAACAATTTGTCTTTGGGTATTATGGTAGCTTGGTCAATTATTCAAGTTAAATAGTTGTAAGCAGTAAGTGTATTTCGTTAGTTTTAAGTTTGGTATTTGAAAAAAAAAAATATTACTGTTAGCTTGATCTTTAAAATGTTTACATTTTAGTATACTAATAGGTCGACTAGTCTGACTTCAATGTGTTAGGTTATGTTTTAATCGATTTATCTAGATTTAACAAAAACAATGACTTGATTAGGCACATGCGTATATGTTTTATCGATTTACTACGATAAAAAATGCATAAAAAACCCAAACTTTTTATAAGTTTGATTGGGTTTAGTGATATTTTATACTTAAACATGTAGGAAATTATAGTCAGGCGAGGCCGACCATATAATACCCTACAAATGTTATAAAAATAAAGCGTGTTTTAGTTAGTTTTCATAGTAAAGCAGTTAAGTTTAATTGTACCTTGGCTTCCCCCCGGAGGCATGTTACCTTGGCGAGACCTCCGCCTTGGTGTTATTGCAATCCCGGGGTATAAAGATGTGCCCAATACCTCTAGTCTGACCGGGACTGAAAAATTGGTTGTCTCAGTCTACTGTTTGGCTTAATCCTTGCATAGATTGGCAGAGGTCAGACCAGAGCACCGCATAATCTGGTACTACGGGTGGCCAGTTGCCCGCAGGACTATGTCCTGGCTGGTCAGTTGGTTGAGGTTCATTCGGGATCCACGTAGAGACTGTGGTAAGTGTGCGGGAAGAGTAAGTGGCGGTTAAAAGACTGATGCATGACAATAGTCAATATTTCGGGATAAGTTTGGTGCTGTTGCTGAAAATCAACAGATACCCCACAGAGGAGTGACTGTGGGACTAAGCGTTGGAAATTTTCCTTCCTTGTCCAGATATGTTCAGAGTATTCTCTGCTCATATCAGACTTGCCACAGCGTGTCACTGTGAGTAAGAACGAGTGTACGGCTTATTGATGAATCGTGCTTCGGTCCACCGGTTACGTCTCTAGGTGCTGTTGCCGAATCAACAGAGCCATAGTAGTGTGGTTGTCTTTCAACGTGACTACTTTGGCAAGAGATTAGATAGCTCGAGTACTCCAGCAAAGTACTTGCGCATGGACCGGTCATAGCCACCTGAGTCTTCATTGAAGACAAAGGGGCGATGGTAGACCGTTCTCAAGTCTACCCTTTGGGTGAAAAAGACCACCGTGGGATAAGGCCGACACGGCAGGTGCTCACGTTAAAACTATCGACAGTCTGTACCTTGGGTCATCACCCCGGGGGCATGTTACTTGGTGAAGGCTTCACATTGGTGTTATTGCAATCCCAGGGTATAAAAAGGTGGCCAATACCATTAGTCTGGCCGGAACTAAAAAATTGGTTACAGTCTACAGTTTGGCTTAGTCCTTCTATAGACTGAAAAGAGTTCAGACCAGAGCACCGCATAACCTAGTACTACGGCTGGCCAGTTGCCCGCAGGACTATGTCCTGGCTGGTCAGTTGGTTGAGGTTCCTTCGGCATCCACGTAGTGACTGTGGTTTAAACCCAAATTCGCGGGAATAGTAAGTGGCGGTAAGGTAATGTCAATATTTCGGGAAAAGTTCGGTGCTGTTGCCGAAACAACAGATACCCACAGAATAGTGACTGTGGGACTAAGCGTTGGAAATGAGTTGGTATTAATTGTATATGGTAAGGGATGAATGTAAAGTATTCCTTATTATCTTATTCATGTTTATCTTATTGTATTGATCAGTTAAAAATGTCTGCTCAGTATCTTAGAATGTTAGATATCGTGTATTTAATGACATTATATGTCAACAATAGCCACTTTGATATGGTTATCGAATTCTCCATCATTTCATTTATAAGTCTCTTTCGAGAATTTAGAGACAACATACCGAGGAGAGCGTATACATGTCGCTTTTTCTCTCCGTATCTGCTTGTGATAATTATAGTTCAATTTCGGCCGCGATATCAGCCATTAAGGGAACACCAAAATGGCTATGGTCGAATAGAGATATCGACAGCCAAGCTGCAATCAAGTTTCTGAAGGAATGCCAGACATCCTTCAAAAGAAGTGCGAGACATTCAAACATCGTATTCATATGAGACTCGGCGACTTAATATACCAAAGAAAGGTATACATGTCGCTTTTTCTCTCCCTATATAATAATGTCTTTGAAGTAAGAGTCATTCTGTTTATGATCATTATTTTCAAAATCAGCAATTTAGGCCGCGATATAAAGATAACATCGAAATGGCTATGGTCGAACAGAGATATCGTAATCTTTACCGCCAGCCAAGCTGCAATCAAGGCCCTGAAATGAGTATGAAGGCAGCTTGATTATTGACGATCTCGCGAAAATACGTTTACAAATGTCAGACTCAGACATAGACCATCTCTGTGGTACTCACAATTAACAATATATTATACAAACTCTTCCTGAAAAGATGAAGAATCAACCATATTGTATCAAAACTAGGAAGTTATGACCAAATCTAGTGAATTAGGGCACCATTACTACTACAGCAGAAGCTGTCAAGGTGAGGAAACAATCACTGACAATCTCGTGAATATAAGTTTACAAATGTCAGACTTGGACATAGACTATTTTCGTGACAATATATTCTACGAAGTCTTTCTAAAAAGATGATGGAAATAGTTCAAATTGTATTAAGAAAAGGAAGATATGACCAAATCTTGTTAAGAAACGTACACTGCAAAGAGGCTGGAAATACCTTACAATGACTAATGCAGAAGCTGTCAAAGTAGTGAAACAATCACTGACAACCACTTCTGTGGTTGGTTCTCTTTATTGACAATATGTTCTACGAAGTCTTTTTAAAAAGATAGAGATATTATTAATATTGTATTAAAACGAAGAAGATATTGTCAAATCTTGTTAAGAACAATGACTACTGCAGAAGCTGTCAAGGTGAGGAAGAAGAGAAAACAATCACTTACAATCTCGTAAATATAGGTTTACAAATGTCAGACTCGGACATAGACCATATCTGGGTAGAAGTGCACTTTGCAAAGATACTGGGAATACAATGACTACTGCAGAAGTTGAGGAAACAAAAGCCTTCAAGCCTTCACGGTTTTCAACAGGAAAACATGTTGTAAAGGAGAAATCCGAAATGTACTTATCTAATAATGAAAACTTAAAAATATTTATCCATCCCTGATATGTCAATATCTTCAATGGTTTGATTAAATAACGAGTTGTTGCTTTATTTACATGTCATTTTAATTGAATATCAAGCAGACAAATGCATTTGAATTCAACTATCTACATGATTTCTTTAAAAACATTAACAAATATATATTTTCATTTTCTCTCCCTCAAAACCCATCAATTCTGATTCACTGTCCTCAAAAAGTGATTTTAATGATTGTCACTAGATGTTAAGCAACTAGATACAACAGAGACATCTGTAAAGTATGGTGAAAGAGAGAGTGATCGAGTTAGAGAAGCATTACTAAGTATGAAATTGAAATCTTAATTGTGTCTACTCTGTAGATTACTGAGGGTCACTAAAGTGGCATTTATCCCCAAAAAGTGATTTTAATGATTGCCACTAGATGGTAACCAAACAGATATAACAGAGACATCTATAAAGTATGGTGAATGAGAGCGAGCTAGAGAAACATTAATAAGTATATAATTGAAATCTTAATTGTGTCTACTCTGTAGATTACTAAGGGGCACTTAGTGACATTAACTGTAAATATGACTTTAAATTAAACATTACAAAGGAGTCATGGGGACATTTGACAGTTTTAAAACTATAGGGACTTTCACATATAAAATTAAGAAATTAAAAGAAAAACGTTTAATACAACTGATAAAAATAAAACACAATTTGTAACAAATTGAAACAATTAAAAATATAATATAAAAAAAAACTAAATTAATTTGTAAAACAAGAAGAATTTAAATACAAAATCGAAAAGCAATTAGTGCCACAGAGGGGATCCGATAAATAAGAGTAAAAAGAGAGAGGCACTGTAAATAAAATTGCGATAGTTTTAGGAGACAACAGTAAGACGGTGAGAGATTTGTAGCTAAAGTAAAGTTATTAAAAACTGGCTTTGTTAATTGAAAAAAAATTGTAAAGGATGATTTTATTAAAAAAAAGGTCGTTAAAAATATTCGGGAAAACCTTTACAGTCTTAAGAAAAAAAACTGGTGCAACAGCCGCACCAAATCAAACACACTTTAAATAAACTAAAGAATGCAAAACGAAGAAATGCACCAAACAAAACGAGAATATTTATTTATTGTCCGTAATCGTCAGAGACGACAACAAAAAGTAGTTTTGTTCGAGTATGATATACAACTCAAACTTGGCATGATACACGTCTGAGACAACATGTTGCAAAATGCAACAGCAGCAACAATTTTTAAGTTGCTTTAATTACATGCGCTCAAATGAGTTGCAAACAGGGTATGAGGCATGTGGAATGTCATTTTTTTACACACTTTGTGTTTATCTTGCAACATATATGTATATAAGAGGAAGTTGTTATATACACATTTAAGAGCGATACGTAGATACATTGGTTAAATGTCTGGCTTTCACTGCAACAACAAAATGCTCACTCTATAACTCACTCTTACACATTAACTGCAGAGAGCTGGTGTATGCTGGCACCGACACACTAATTGCATGTGAGTATATGAGAGAGCTGCTTTTTTTGCAAAAACAAAAGCAAATAAGGAAGGAAAAATGTAGAACTGATTCTATTGCCAAAGAACCACCAAATGTGGGGTTCAATTTGACGTCAGTTAATTGTGCAAATGAAAAGAACATGTGAACATGTTTTGCTAAAAAAGTACTAATTTTGAAATGCTCTTAGGTACTTTTTATAAAAAGTTTTCAGAATAAATGTGGAAACAGTGAAAAAGTTATCTGACATGTTTTCCGAAATATATTACTCTGAGCCTCCTAGTAATCGAATCAATTTGCCAAATTGATTGAGAAACCCCTCTAGAACATTAAACTCACACATAAAACCCAGCGATCCTCTCCAGAGTAAACGATCATAAGTTCAACATGTCACACTAAAAATAACTTCTCATAGTAAAGTCAACACTTAACCATGATTTAAAAACCCATCTAGATCACAAAACTCACACATAAAACTTAACTATTCTCTTCAGAGTAAACGATCGTAAGTGCAACATTTAAGATACAACTTTGATTTCGAAAACAATATGAATGTGGATCACCGCAGAACCCTTTCACAACACGGTAAATCTGCGACTAAGAATAGAATACATAAAACATTCGCGAAAGATAAGCGAATTTTTATTCTATATCTATTGTATTATCGATCTTGGGAAGCTGTCTGAATCTTTGCGAGCCATACATCAGATAGTTAATTAAACTGTTGCCCAAATGGCTACCAAGTCTGTCTGCCGGGACTATAAACTGGTGATGTCACTTCATTTCTCGGCTTGTCCTTGGTATGATTTGACATGAGGTCTAACCAGAGAACCACACAATCTGGTACTACCGGTGGCCAGTTGCCCACAGGACTATGTCCTGGCTCGTTAGTTAATTGAGGTTCCTTCGGGATACCCGTAGTGACTGAGGTTCAAACCCAAATTCGCAAGTAGAGTAAGTGGCGGTTAAAGGACTGATGTAAGGTATAAATTCGGTACTGTTGCCGATGGCAACAGATATCCCACAGAGGAGTGACTGTGGGATTAAGCGTCGGAAATGTGTCCCTGTGAGTAAGAACAAAATTTTGGCTTATTTGACGGATTCTTACTTTTGTCTACCGAATACGTATCTATGTGCTGTTGCCGACTCAACAGAGGCCACCCCATCTGTGTGGTTGTAATGGAAGTGATGTTTTACATCTCGGAAGTTAAGCAACGGAGCAGCAATGGGCAGAGATTAGATAGCTCAAGTACTGGAGCAAAGTTCTTGTACATGGACCGGCTTATCCATGTACAAACTTTGCGATCTGCCTTTCTTGAACGACTGACTGTCAACAGAGAAGCTAGAAACTACACCGCCGCTGTTTGTGACTTGCAAAGTATACGCAGGTGTTCAGCTTATCAATGTGCAAACAATTTGCTCAAGTACTCGATCATCTGAACATTGAAATGTCCAATCAACTGATTTTCAAACAAGATCTAAAGCCTTATTCTGTGATAGCCTCTGTTGCATCAGTAATATTCTTGTAGACTGAAGATATAATGTGTTAGATTAGGTATGAATAGAATAAACTTTAAAATATTTATATCAAAACATAGAAGGAACATCGATAATATTACGGCTGGAATACAGTAGGGTTACATCCATTACCCAGATCTTTCATCCGACGCACTCTTAATAGTGCTGGTGGGTAACAAGTGCGGCAACTTCATTCCTTTTGAGTGACCTGCTGTTGTAATATCATGACATTACCAACATGTAGCACTTGAAGAATAGGCTACGTCGTGCTATTGTACCGAAATCACTGTAATGGTCTTTCTTTGTTAGTACTAGATACTAACATATAATTAGATACGATTTTTGGTCTGAAGTATCTATTTCCGACAGACTAGAGATACTGGTAGCAACTATTGCCCCGGTATCGAAACCGCTGTAACAGTTTAAGAATGCTTATGCTTCAACGTAGAATCTCTCACGTAGATCTTTGTATCTCGCTTTGCATTATAATGATCGATCGCATTTAAATGATCGATCAAACATATGTTATCGATATTAATAAGAATCTGGACCAGATACTTCTTAAATTGTAGTATTCGTAGAATTTTATTAAAAAATTCAGTTTAGTATGGTTTTGATTGCTTCAGTTATTATAAATTTCACTACTATAGTGGAGAGGGTATTATGCGTTTGTACTGATGTTTGTAACACCCAAAAATATTGTATACCAATCGGCTCAGAATCAATTTCTGAATCGATTTATCTATGTTCATCTGTCTGCACGTCCCTCCATCCATCTGTGTGTCCACTTAAATCTTTTGCGCACGCTACAAGTCGCAATTTTCAAGATAATTTGATACTCTTTCTCTTCTTTTAGTTCAAGGACAAACGCAATTGAAAATTGTTAAAATCTGTCCATTATTTCGGCTAGCTCCCATACAACCATTTCGCCCAAAATAGGGACTTTAGGCTCATAATCACGTCAAATATTCTATTATGTCAACAAAACTTCCTATACTGTGGACTTCAATAGCACATTTTTGGTAATACTATGACGAGACTATAAAGATTCAAAAGCCAACTTTACCAAGTTTAAAGTATAACTGTGTCAAGAGTCAATTCACTTCATATGAACTATATTTTGAATGCAAATGGAGATACATTTTAGATTATTTTTTCCACTTTCTACCATTTCCACAAAAAGAACCAACTTCCGTTCTGATTCGCCAACCTATGATTAGTTTCTAATCTAGAAACTCTTTTTCGGTAACTCCAAAGGTAAAGTGTGGTTCCTATACTGTGGTCTTCAATAGCACATTCTTGGTAATACTATGACGAAACTAGAAAGATTAAAAGCCCAACTTTATCAGTATAACTGTGTCTGTACAATGTCTTCAGTTTAGGGAATAACTATAAGGTACTTTTTTCCACTTTGTACCATTCCTACCAAAAGTACCACAACTTAAAGTACTAAACAAAACTAGTCCATACAAATAAACGAAAAGAAAAATAAAGAAAGCTAGATAAAATCCATACATACATACCTATACTCAAGTATTCCAATGTATGTATGAATAGTGCATGTGCAATTTTACAGTAAATAGTGAAAAGCGCAAAAGTCCCGGCAACTAGCAACAACTACAAATCATACTTACCAACCGGCCAACCAACAACTATTTATTCAAACAACAACAAAACAAATCGAACAAAAACAAACGATCAACAAACAACAAAATGCATTTTCTCTAGGCATGTGTCGGTCGGGTTTTGCTCTGGGTATATGTATGTGGTGGGGGTACCTACTATATACATATGTATGTATGTACATATATGCCATTATTTGTTGGCATGTAAATGAAAAAAAAAAGAGTACCTAAATAATGTCCGAAAAAGAACTAGAGAAAATAAAATAATAAATAAATGGATAGTTTATTTTGTTATTAAGAAAAGAGACTTTACAGTATTTGTCGTCACCTTTAACGTGATGGTTGTTCGATGTCGTTGTTATCAACATTAATGCCGTTTTAGTTGTCGTTATACCATTGTTTTCATTGTGTCGTCGTTGTCATTGTGTTTTTACACAATTTAAGCCCGTTGAGGCCCGCGTGTATTGTTTTTTGTTGTTGTTGTTTTTGTTTAATGTCATCGTGTTTGACATTGACATACAGCAACACTGCAACTTTGCATACATACATGTTTGTGTGTATTTTATGTTTTTACTTTTACTACTCAATACGTGTTCGAGTATGTATGAGTATTTATGGGTTGTAGGGTTTTATTTATTATGAGTGAATGTAAGTGTTTATACATATATGTGATTTATCGAAAATAAAAAAAAAAAATGGCTTTTACTAGTAACTAGAACCGTGTGAATTCTAAAACAACAACAATAATAGAACAAATAAAAAAAGAGAAATAAATGTGGATTTTTTTTGTAACCAAACCACCAAACAAACACAACAAGAAGCAACTGCAACAAAATATTTTTAATTTCAAGAGTGTGTATGCTGTTGAACGAGGTCAGTTTGAAAAGAACAAAACAAGTTGAAACAAAAATTATCTTTGTTTACTGAAATTAACAAAGTCTTTCCAATAATTCATTGATTCGGGGTTTACCAAGCAAAAATATACAGATTTTTAGATCCACGATCATAGGTCCATATTTTTTTCTTTGAAAAACAAAGATCGTTGATATTGTTATCAATAATATCAGAGATTACGTTATCCACAGCTCATCAGATTGATTTGAAGTTATGATTATCTTTTGCAAACGTGACATAGAATTGATTCGCTAAACTTTATTGTGTTTCGCTTAAGTTTTCGGTTTATTCTAAATATTTCCATTCCAACGATGTCCTTAAAGCCTTTACAACCCTGGCTAAGTCTCAAACTCATTCAAGATTGGCTCAGGGTCATTGCTTTAAAAGCTAGCTTAAGAATATGACTCCACCTCACGAATATGTCATTTTATATTTGTCGCCTGTTTGTTCTACTAACTTCCAGTCGATCGATGATCTCAAAGTTAAGACACACTAATGACACTCGCCGGTAGACAAAAAAGCTTGTCGACTTGACCTGAAATTTCCCAGCTTTATTGAGCTTTGTTAACCCTCATCTGTTAAGTGCATGAAGCTTAACATGCCTCTAATATATTTCTTTTTTCCAGAAAGGGATTTATATATTTATCTCATGTTCCTATGTGATGAGGTTAATTGAACATTAAACATGTTTTCGCTGTAGGCAAAACATTAATTCGGAAGTAGCAAATCTTAAAAATTTTAGTCCGAACAACTTTCTTAAAGATCCCAGTTCTAAAAACGCAATAAATGTCAGTCATTTAGATTGATCTTGCTTTGTGGCTAGTGCTTTAGTTCCATGGCTCGGACAAATTACCAATAGTTAAGCTTAGTCAGAGGTGGGTAACAGCAGTAGTCGGTAACGAAAGGGTGAATGTAATACCTTTAAAGGGAAGGGAACAAACGCAAAACAATTCAACGCAACAAAAGCTAAACTAAAATTATAGGTGAGTAAATCCCATAAGGCCTCTTGGAATAATGAAACAGTGGGTAGAACACCGAAAATCCTATGGGTTGACAATGATGAGAGCAAGAAAAGTCTCCTTAAAATGAGCAAGTCTAAAGTTAGTACGAAAGTATGTATTCTGAGTGGACACTCAGGATTACGAGCTCATATATGCAAAATTGGACGTGCGGATTCAGACGTATGTAGAGCATGTGGAGAGGATAGTGAAACTCTGGAGCACTTTCTTTGCCACTGCCAGGCATTCGTCGAAGTTAGATCCAGGTATCTCGAAAGTGATGTTATTCCGGAAATAATATTCCTGACTAACACTGATTGGAAGATTCTTAAGAATTATGTTCAGAAAACTGATTTTCTAAACACCGAAAAATATTTTATTCAGTTCCCTTTTTTCTCTTGATAAGGAGCGCACAACAGGCCCGATTGTGGCTTAGGTGTATTTCTTTAGATTTGATACATCCTCCTATCAAATGATACTCTCTAAACCCATCATCAAATCACAAGATCACATTAGATAGTGTTATCGATCATTTACGAGTATCTCACATGCAACTTTGCCGAATTTTTCCGGTACAAATCAGGCAAACTGTTAAAGACAAAGAGGTTTTCATAGCGTCGATTAAAGCTGTTGCCTCTAATGATAAAATGGAAGTTTTTCAATGACCGAATTCTTCTACACAGAAAACCTATTGTCTCCCGCTTTTTCCAACAACAAACATTGAAAAGATAATTAAGAAGTCTCTAATGCGAAATGTATAGCATCGGTTAGAGTTGTCTAACCATTCATCTGTCTATTCGTATCAAGGTAACTCATTTTAAAGTAGAGCAAATCGTTACGTTTATGGTGCCAGTGTGTCTTACGGTAATCTTGTGGCTAAACTTCACGTAGCAAATCCTTTGGACCAGCTTTCTAATTGCCGAATGACTGACTAGTGGCTTCTTCCTAGGTCAAGCCAATAGATAGTCATCTTGCTAGTAGGGTTGCTTTTGATCTGTGCTTCAAACTGCTGGGTATTATAGGACAGTTGTGTGGTCCTATCTTTGAAAAACTAATGTGAAATGTTAACCATCAGTTTGAGTTGTAAAGAACTGCATGATTTTCGATTTTGTATAAAGTTCGCTGTGATCAGTGTCCTCTTATGTCGAAGAGTGGTGAACTAAAGTTACTACAAATTACACAGGTCAACAAAATGGTCAAAACACAGAGAGTTGAGTAACCTCTCTATAGAATATAGCTTCGCAAATCTCGTATCCACAGGATCTATCTATTTCACAGAGATATCGTATCTTTGCTTAGGCAAGTTGTTAGTTCGTCTAAAAGTCCATTATATATAATGGATTAACACTTGCTCCTTTTCCGTACACAGTTCAACAAAATATGGAAAAATTAAGTCTTCTTTGTTTATAGGATAGGGGCGCTCAAATTGCGATTCTACATCATTTTTCCATTTCATACCGTTTTCGATATATTGTATGTTTGTTTATGAAGGTTGTTGTTTTGTCTTAAAGTCCAATATTTCTTATCCGAGATCTCTCAACCCAAAGCTAGAGAGAACTGTAAAAATGGGTCTTTTAGTTGACATAACAGATTATAGACCCGAGAATATCTCGCCTATTTTAAAATGTAGGGTTTTCAAATTATAGAACTCGACATTCGGATACTTTTGATCTAAGAGTTAATAGAAATTTAATTTCACAAAAATCTGTTCAAATAGCCCTCGCAATGTTTGTTTATATATGTTAAGTAGTTGGTCGCCTAAAATCAAGCAACCCGGTAGACATGCAGCCAGTCTGTAAAGGTTTATAATCATGTTTCTTCATACAAAGAAACAAACCAACAAACAAACACTGAAATACGATAAACCAAATACTTGTACTTTTTGTAAGTTCGTTCGTTTGTTTGCTCGTTCGCTCGTTCATTCATCCGTCTGTATGTCTGTCTATTTGTCCATTCATCCATCCATCCATACAACACATTCACACAAGCCAACCAACAATCTAACCAAACCAAAACCAACCCAAACCCCAACCAACTATTTTATTATAGACGACCGTCGTCTCTGGGTTTTGAGCTTTTTTTCTTCTTTGTTTTTGTTGTTTTATTATTATTTATTTTTCTATATAGTTTGTGTATTTTCTTTTTGCATTATTGCTGTTTTTCGAACAAACTAATACAAATTTGTTTTGTTTTCCTCGCTGCTGTTGCTGCTCACATCACTGCCAGCCAAGCAGTCAGTTAGTCAGTGAGGCAGGCAGCCAGCCTTAAGTTGGATCTTACATTTGTCAGTATATTTTTGCAAACATCACAGTAAACAGTCGCTGTTTTTGGTTAAACGGTACTAAAGTGTTTTTGAGCTGCGCATTAAAACACAAAACAAAACCAAATCGAGCCAAAACAATCTTGTTTGTTCGCGTTAATGTTTGTTACGGTTTGTTTACAAAATTAAATAAGAAAACAAAAAAAAAAAAAAAATAAAATAAAAGTTGTGCAAAGTTTTGTTGCAAATTTGACAAAGTTTAAGAAAAAAAAATAATAAAAAATTTTTTGCAAATTATAAAGAAAATTTTAAAAAGTAAATTGTTGCGTTTTTTTTATAAAAAAATACATTGTTTATTAAATAAAATAACAAAATAATCAGTAATAAGCCGTCGGCTTTGTAATTGCAAATAATTTTCTTTTTCTATAAAATCAAGTGGAAGAAAAAATTAAAAAAATTAAAATCTTTAAAAATAAATGTAAACAACAATATTAAATAATTAAAAAAAAAACATAAAGTTAAAAATAAACAGAAAATAAAAAATTAAATTTTATTTTAAATTAATAATTTAATAACATTTTGTTATAAATCAAAAATTGTGTAAACATTTGAAGAAATTATTAAAAACCGGCAGAAAACATTTTACAGTGAGTGTCAATAAATTGATAGCTTTTGCAGAAAATATTTTACGATTTTGAAATGTTTCAGTGTGTGACAATGTAATGTGATCAAGTGTTTTTTCATGTTTAATTTATTGATTGATAATTAATCTAATGTAAAGAGTTATAATTTTAAAATGTAAAATTTGGCGGCAAAATCTCAAATTCTAAATTTTTATACGAATTTTTAATTGCAACCCTTCCTTATTTTAACAAAAGTTGTAAAACGAGTTTCTTATTTGTTTGCCAAAAAATAACTTCTAAAGAAGAGAAAAAGAAGTGATGATTTTAATACAAGTTTGTCATAAAAGGGATGTTTGTTTTATTTGACTACAAATTCACTACATCTGAAGTGATTCTCAGGAAGTAATTTATATGTTCTTTTTTGGAAATTATTAGGAAGTGATGTCCGATAAATAGAAAACAAATTTATTGTCTTTAAATATCCAACTAAGAAAAAAAACAACTTCTAAAGAAGCGAAAAAGAATTAGAATTTACTCCATGGAAGTATTTAAAAAAAAGACCTGAAGAAGTGATTTTCTTTTGTTTTATTACAAATTCACTACATTTGAAGTCATTCTCAGGAAGTAATTGTCCTTGTTTTGGAAGTTTATTAGGAAGTGAAATTAAATTAAAAAAAATGATTCTTTTTCGCCTTTTTGGACGTCAATAAATATCACTTCCACAGAAGGTAAAATACATCGCTAAGTGTTACTTTTGAAGTGGTTATAAATGTTATTCTTTTGGAAGTAATTCATTTTATTTTTTCTGGGTAGTAATCTATAAATCGAAAACCTCAATTTACTTTCGATCTAGTAATACTGAGATGGTTGATCGCTATAAAAAACGATTTTAAATTGCAATGTTTGTTTGTAATCGAACTCTTCACAATATTTTTGTATATTTCTTCTTATACATGAATCTTTCAAAAATATGAAGTCATGTTTCTATGAAGTTTTTGTAATTGGTACAATTACTCGTGTAATTATTTAAGTCCGATAATTTAAATAACCCCTAAACCGATCGAGCTGGATAACCGCGGTTGTACTAGTCTGTCAGTCATCGGGTCGTGGGTTCGTTTCCCACCAGAGATGCTGGCGAAGGAGCCTAGTTTTATTTCTATAAAAATTATGTTTTCTGTGTAAGATAAGATATACATTTTACACCTGAAAGACCTTTTAGGGGGTCTGTTGTGTGCTCTTTGAATGGATAAATAGGAGACTTTTAAGGCAATATCTAAAGGGCGGCTTTGTATGACAGTTTGGGTCAATATGGACCTGATCATTACCACATTTAATAAGGTCACAAAAGCTTATATAAAACTAAATTCTACAGACATTTGCCGAGATACAGTTATATTTAACATATTTACCTCAAAAGACCTATTAGGGGGCTTTACTTGTACTGATGATAAATAAAATAATAGGATGACTCTAGCTCTTAACAAAAATCTCTGAACAAATCGATTAACATACAATTTGACAAATATATTGTAACGCTCGGTTTTGTTATAACCTACACCACTATAGTGGGGAGGGTCCCAGCAATACAGCGGGACCTTGACATACCACTTATGGTGGCCCCTAGCCACTCTACTACCCAGGTGTCCAACCATTTTAACATGGGCTTGTCCTACGAGGAAGTCAATCGTCACTCTATAGTCTACAATGAGACTGTCAAAGAGGTTGTCAATAGTAGTCAATGAATTATAACTTCCAAATGAGTTCTTGGGAGTCAGTCACATTACTAGCTATTGACGTGTCCTAAGGGAAAGTCAAGTGTCCCCAAGTAGCTTGCCCAATGGACATGTATTTCAGTTGGGTTAAATAACCGATCCGTCGAAGTAAAAATCTAAAAACTTATGAAAAATAAAAAACATTTTTGTCGAACTGGGATATTATGCTTTTGTGCTGATATTGTTAACACCAAAAATAATGATCCTACAACCACCTTAAAGTATATTTATCAGCTCAGAATCATTTTCTGAGACGATTTAGCTATGTCCGTCAGTCCGTCTGTCTGTTAGGGTCCATGTAAAGCTTGTGCGCACGCTATAGCTAGCAATTTTCAAGATATTTTGATAAAACTTGATACATAATATTTTGGTCTAAGAACAACCGCTATTGAAGATGGTTAAAATCAGTTCATTATTTCTTCTAGCCCCATACAACCGTATCCCCCGAATAGGACCCTTGGGCTCATAATTACGTTATGAATGTTCTATTATGTCAACAAAATTCGGCAAAACTTAGTTTTATAGAACTTTAAATAACACTTCCGTTTTTTGTAATGATCTGGCCTCATTTGATCATAGACCATATACAAACTCCCATTCGGAAAATGACTTGAATGTCAAAATTCATCTTTTTATATTTCCATATAAAGAACTATGAAGTTGACGTAAATTCCTCTACTAACGTTTATAAGGAAAGATCCATATTTACCCCCACTCCCCTATGAACCCTCTTGTAGAAAATATCTTCTTATATCATTTTTATTATACTGACTGGTGTAGATGATGTAAATTCGTATATATTTTATGCTAACTTTTCCTTTCGCTACAAACAGTCTATTGATTGTGGTGATAGAAGTTCAATAATATTTAAACAATAAAGTGACAATAAGAAATTTGATAATTTTTATTTGAAATGTGTAAACAATTATATATTTTGGCATTGAAATACCCCCGGGGGAATATGCGCCACTTACAATGCATCTCTATGAGGTTAAACACAATTTAAATCCCTAGAGAAAATATTGTTTATATAAAATGTATGCATTCAATAATGCCGAATATGTTTTGTAGTTGTAGTAATACATTCATTACACACCCTTAGAAATGATTTGGTGAAGGCACGCAACGATTAAGATAATAATTCCTTTTATTGTCGTTTAATATTTAGAGGTCCCTTAGTGTCTAAGATGGTACTTATTTTACATACTTTTATATTAATTTTTATGCTCCCAAAACCTTTTGAAATTGATGCATGTTTAGCTTCCAATGGTTATGCAAGCTCTCGTTGAGTTTGTTAGCAATCTTTATATAGTAATATCTCCAATTCTTGGACAGTGAACTTTTATGTCTGATCTGTTTCATATTTGTTTAATGTGTCAAAATCTATACTTCTGAATCGCACACCGAGAACTCCTGAAACACATTCACTATGAGAAGCTTATCATAGTGAATGTGCCGACAAATATCAAAAGATACGTCATATGAAACAGGAAACCCATGAAACACATTCACTATGATAAGCTTCTTAGCAGGGCCGAAAAATATCGAAATATCTTCATCTGAAACCGGTAATTCCTGAAACACATTCACTATGATAAACTTCAGTGAGCAGTGCCAACAAATATCGAAGGATACGTCACCTGAATTGACAGATTTTTGTCTAAAGAACTCCGATTTCGGCCCATCGGATCGGATAGAACTTCAAAAAATTCTGCTTTATTATATTGTATTATATAATTAACCGATATTTTGTTAGAAATCGAACTAGTAACCACAACATTGATAGAACTTTTTATTATAAAGCTTTTGAGAGAAATCAGTACTTTACATAATAACGTAAAAAGATACGACATCTGAGTCATGCATGAGCCAGTTTTTTTAAGAACCTCGATTGTGCCCTAATGTGACAAAAGCTGGAGCGGATTAAACCCTAAATATTTGAACTACCAAACTATCGAATAGAACGTGAGAAATTCTGTCTCATCTGTTTAACACTACAGATGCAGATTATATTACCATTTAAGTTAGGTGAGGTTGATCAAATCCGAAGAAATATACCTAGGTCACTATCGGGCCTGTTGTGAGCTATTTTTCATGAGTAGAATTATTCACTGAATTATTGTTTTTTAATGTTCAGAAACTCAGTTTCTTGTTTGTAATTCCTAAAAATTTTCCAATCGGTTTTAGTGACAAATAATATATATGGAATAACATCACTTCCAAGAAATTTAGATCTAATTTCAACGATTACTGGTAATGGCAAAGAAAGTGCTCCAGAATTTCGCTGTCCTCTTCACATGTTCTTCCTTCCTGTCCACTCAGAATAAAGCAAAATCTCAGCATAATAAAACGAAGTACTTCAAAATCATTACTTCAAAAGTAAAACTGAATTTGTTTACTTCCTGAGGAAGTGATGATTATTGGCTTCCAAAGAAGCCAATTTTAACGTTTTTTGAATCAAATCAATTTTATTTTTAGGTTAAAAGATAAATGCGTGTAATTTATTTATTTATGTTAATATTATTTAAGTCAAATTAGTTGTGTTCTATGCTACAATTTCAATTCCTAATAACTTCCAAAAAAATAACATAAAAATTACTTCCTGAGAATGACTTCAGATGTATTGAATTTTGAACCAAATAAAAATAATATCCCTCCTATTACAAGCCTGTGTTGAAGTCATCACTTTTTCAGGTCTTTTTCAGTACCTCCATGGTGTATAGTATACTTCTTTTTCGGTTCTTTGGAAGTTATTTTTTTGCTGGGATCAAACTAATCTCAGATTTCTCATCTTTCTCTTATCAGGGTCACCTAATCAGGATCTTTGTGACTCGCCCACTGATTCATTATTTCAAAAGGAATTACCCATAGTTTTAATTCAGCATTTACGTCCATCAGGTTAACTACCTCAAGCTCCTATCCCTTTAAAGTTGTTGCTCCTTTCGTTGCTGACTAGTGACGGAGTGGTCTTGTCAGAAATCGAACCCGTGTTTCGCACATTGATAGAACTTAAAATTATATTGTCACACACTGTGAACTATTAAGAGCTTAACAAACTATAATGATTTATTAATTTTATTATAATTTCCCTTTTAGAAAAACTACGGAAAAATCTACGGAATTTCAAAAAAATCTGTGAAAATTTATAAATAATTTTAAAAATTTTTTAAAAAATTATTGAAGAAGTAAAAAGAATTCTTGTTGAAAATTAAAAACCACAAAATATAAATCCAAAGATATTGTAATCTTTTATAATCAATTAATAAACAAAAATAATTAAAAAAGTGCATAAATAAACTAAAATTGTAATAAATAATTTATATAATTATATAAGAAAAATTTAAAAAAAAAAATAAAATAATTTTTTGAAATTAAATACAAAATTTTAAAAAATAGTTTAATAATAAAACTAAATAATAAAAATATTACTATAAATAAAAATTAACAATAAATTATAAATAATAAACAATATATTTAAAAACAATTAAATAAAAACATTAAAAAATAAAAAAAATTAAAAATAATAGAAAAAGCGGGAAAAATTAAAAAAAAAAATAAAACTTAACAAAAAAAGTTTAATATTAATAAAACTAAATAATTGTTCAACTAATACTAAAAACCAAAAAAAAAAAAATATTTAAAATAAATCTTATTAAAAAATTGTCAGAAAATTTATAAAAATCTATTCTAAAAGTTCTTGTTAGTGTTTGAAATTATACAATTTGAAAAACATACTCACTGCAAGACTGCAAACCACATCATCTAATAGTAATAAAAAAGGTAATTTGATATTTTATCACAATCAAAACAAAAAAAAGTTGTATATTGTTTAAAGCTCTATGAAAGTTTAATATAGAAATAAATTTCAAAAAATGAACTTTTATTAAAAATACTTAAGTTGAAGTGTTAATTCTGCGGTTTTATTCTTAATTGTTCTTTATGTAAATCCTACACAGAAGAAAAAAATAAACGTTTTAATACTATACACGACTGGTACCACAAATTGACATCAAAATGTTTATAATTTTTCAATAACATGCGTTGTCAAAGTATATACGGATAGTTCTTAAATCAAAAACAAGATGTTATCAAATTAACAATAATTAATAATGTTTTACTTAAGTGACAACATTATGTTGTCAAACAGAACACAGTGTCAAAACATTCGCAATCTAAATGATAACGACGCTTTGTTGACATGACAACAATGCGTTGTAAAAATTATATTAGTGATTGTAATAATGATAATTTTATATACAATCGTTGTCTTAATGTTAACTAACGTGCTAAGCTAACTTTTCCATCAAGTGAAGATTAAATCTTTCCAAAACTATATCAACATTTGAGAATTTTTTTACTTGTACTCTAAACTAAAATTAAGACCGATTTTATAGATCCTTTAAACTCATTGTGTGTTCAATTGTGTCACTATTATGTTTTTTTAATCCGATTGCAAACGAAGTTTTAGAGATTTAACATTAACGTGATATGTCCCACTTGGAAGCCTCCGGCGGCTCACCTATCCAGCAAAAAAAAAAAAGAACTTCCAAAGAAGCGAAAAAAGTAGAACTAACTCTTGGGCCTGATGGCATACCGGCACTGGTCTTGAAGCAGTGCTCTTCGACGCTAGATCGTCCAGTATCCTATACCATGCTGGAAAATTTCCTACATGCAGGAAGATTACTAATGTCGCGCCAATTCCTAAAAAGGGAGAGGCAATAACGCAGAAAATTATCGCCCAATTTCAGCAATTTCCAAAGTTATGGAATGTATGTCAAATATCTAGAGACCAACAATTTACTTAACGATCACCAGTATGACTTTCGTAGAGGTCACTCTACGGGAAACCTTCTGGCCTTCCTTTCGGAAAAATGGTGTCTTTCCATTCACCATTTTAGCGAAACTAAAGTGGTGGTTCTAGTTATTTCCAAGGCATTTGATAGAGTGTGGCATAGTGGACTTGTTTGATACAAGTGCACCATGCATTTAGTGTCGGTAAAAATATTCGATGGATTATTTCGAACTTTCTCAGTGATCGCACTATACTAGTTGTTATAGATGGGATCTCATCAAACGAGTTCAAGATTATCTTCATAAATAACCTTCTATGTCAAACTTTCAACTATATTTACTCTTTTGCCGATGACAGCAATATCTGCCATTCCTATTCATTCAAATATAGGCCAAGCCCTTTAGAGATTGGGGCAATGAGACGCAGTATGAATGAATCCCTTAATCACGACTTGATAAATATCTCTGAATGGGGTCGTATAAACCGCGTTCAAAAGAGGGAGAAGGTACTTATCCGACTCTATTGATTCACAGGACCACCGTCGCAATGTGTGGTGTATTTCACTCTTCTATCGATAATGGAATGTGTTCCTTTTGAAATTAGGGAACTCGTCCCCGATACCCGTATAGAACTAACTTCATGAAATTACTGAAAAAGACCCGAAGAAGTGATGATTTTATATCCTTTCACTTCTCCTACTTTGGAAGTCCCTGTCGGTGCCCATAGCATGCCTATGAGGTCTAAGAGTTCAAAACTTCAACTTGTCAGCAGTTTTTATTTATGTATTTGAGAAAAATTCTTTCAAATCGGTATAATCGTTTTGAAGTTCCATTTCAAAACTATTCGCTTTCATTCTAATTTCTTCCAATTGACGAAGTAATGGATACGTTCTGTTATGTCATATATATAATTTTCTTTTAGTTGAAATGTTCTTAAAGCAAGTACGAATCGAGCTCAAATCGAAACCATTTTGGGATAAATTTATTATTTTTATATTACTAATTCTACGCTTAATTATTAAGTGATAACGCGTATTTCTCTTCATCTTAAGATGATCCATCAGTTCTGATGAGAAGCTTCAGTTTTTTAACGATCACTTTTTCTACATGATCAAATACTGGACCGTTTTTTTATAACCCTGATAATCATATTAATGGTATCATGCTCTATCTTCCATACAATAATACATTGCGCTCTAAATTCATTCACTAATTGAAGTTCGTAACCTTATAATAATCATATTTAATTTCAATCGATATCAAATTAAATTTGATCAAGTGTGATCTTTGCTCACTTTTAATAGTTTTGTGTTTTAATTTAATATACTTTGTATGAAAATTTTGACATTGTCTGTCATAACAAAATCGTTCTTTAATATAAATTTGTATGTATGTTTGGGGCCAAAACAATGTTTTGAATGTAATTTAATATTTTGGTTTTAAATAAGAGTTTTGGTTAAGTTTTGCCTTTTTGCTGTTTAAAAAATCTTTGAATTTTAATGTTAATATTATATTCATTTAGATTCAAGCATTCATTGCGTTCAAGTATTCTATGCAGAATATTATATGTCATATGTTGGTTACTAACGCGAGGTAATGAAGGGACTAATTTTTCTTTAGAACAATTTAATTGGAATTTCTGACCCCCATTTCCACCACATCCAGTTCACATAACCTGTAGTTATTCTTCCAGCTAAGACAGATTCCTAGACACTATAGTGTCAGTGCTATCTAGGAATGTTATAAGTATACGAAATAACATCACCTCCAAGATACTTAGATCTAACTTCGACAAATGTCTGACAGTGGCAAAGAAAGTTCTCCAGAGTTTTACTGTCCTCTCCACATGTTCTACATTCGTCTAAATCTGCAAGGCCAATTTTGTATAGATGTGCTCGTAATCCTATGTGTCCACTCAGAATACGTACCATCATACTAACTTCAGACTTGTTAATTTTGAAAAGATTTTTCTTCTTTTTCTCATCAGGGTCAGCCCATTAAATATTTGTAGAAGCTTGTGTTATGATTAGGTAAACGATGTTATATTACAGTTTCTAGGTCTTCAATATAGACACCCAGAGGGACACTTTATCACCCGATTTCTAGTTTTCCACTTGATCAAGACATTCTATTTGTTGTGTTTCAAAGTTTCTATGTCTGGTATGCGATCAGGCACTTCCGATGATTGTGTATAACATTCTAATGTGTCACAGTATTCATCGATGACGTGTCTTATAACCGCTTTTGACCAGTTCGCCTAAAGTAAAGAGTCGTTCTGCTTCATATATTAAACATGTTTCAATGTGTTCGATATTCCATACAACGTTTCAAGACATGGCACCACTTATATCCAAGCAACTTTTTGTCCAATGTAATCCACCAGATTATTGAAGCATAACCTAGAAACGGTCTAATTAGATTTTTATACAGCAAACTTGTTATAGTAGGTCTAAGACCCCATTTCATGCCTATAGTTTTTCTATATTTCACCCAACACCTTTCTGCCTTGTTGATCCTATCCTCTATGTGATGTCTCCATTTTAATGTCCGGTCTTCGCCTAGTCTAGAATAGAGACTAGAGGGTTTAAAGTAATATATAACTAGGATTTTCCATCAAATTTGCTGAAAAGAACACTATCACTGGATATTGCCAGATAAACCAATTTTAGTAATATAATGGGATTTGCCACGCCCACTAAGATAATCACACCAAATTTAGTGATTCTTATTGTTATAGTATCCCAGATATATGAATATTGGAGATACCACGCCCACTTTTGATAGTTCGTGCATTTCCCTTTAACTGTTCAAAGCTGATCGTGCAAAATTTAAACACTATAGCTTTTTTATAAGAGATACTACGCCCACTGATTCAATACCGCCCACTTTTTTATACTTATATGAATTTTGTTGTTTTATATAAATACTTATATGAAAGTTCATCTATTTTCCCCACTTACTGTCCATATCAAAGTCAATGTGGATGAATGAATGACGAGTGTTTTACGTACCTGGCATGATGTCCTATCCGGCGGTCTTTTTCATCCACTGGGTACGCTTGACAACGGTCTACCATCGCCTCAGAATCTTTCAATGAAGAACTCAACTGGCAATTTTTGTACACGGATTTGACCGTGCTGAAGTACTCGAGCTATTTAATCTCTGACCAATGCTGATCCCGTTGCTTAACTTTCGAGATGTAAAAACATCACTTCCGTTTTCAACCACGCAGCTGGGATGGCCTCTGATTAATTCGGCAACAGCACCTAAAGACGTATTTGGTAATCCAAAGTAAACAACAAATGGATCAGTATTTCTCTTTTATGAACCGATAATATGACAAAGGAAGTAAGAATTCATAATTTCAATACCTGATAACTCCCAAACATATGCCGGTGTCCTATAACGCGATCGGCGTCCCAAAATCGATCGAGTTCAGGTATCCAGAGAGATTATCCAACTCATTAGGTATAGGATATATCAGACCTTAAACCAACATTCTCTCCCCGCGAATTTGGGTTAAACCACAGCCACTACGTGGATCCCGAAGGAACCTCAACCAACTGACTATCCAGGACATAGTCCTGCGGGCAACTGGTCACTCGTAGTAGCAGATTTTGCGGTGCTCTGGTTTGACCTTTTTCAAACTACGCAAGGTAACATGCCCCCGGGCGGAAGTCAAAGTGAATAGCGCCATATTTAAGTACTATAACTGTTATAGTTTCCCAGTTATATAAAATTTAGTAAAAGAGATATCACGCCTACTAAAAGTATCTTAATACTTTAGTTACTAGTACAAAATTTAGTTACTTTAGCTTTTATAGCTATCCAGATATACAAAAATTATAGAATGAGCTTAATAAGAGATATCAGGCCCATTAAATCTAGACCGCCCACTTTTTGACAATTCATCTTGATACTTTAGTTACTAGCACAAAAGTTAGTTTCTTTAGCTTTTATAGTTTTCCAAATATACAAATTTTAGTATTTGCTTAATATGAGAAATGTCACGCCCACTAACACTAGTTTATATAATTTCCCCCTCAAAAATTTTATACATTTGAGGTCACTAACTGTTATAATTTCCCAGCTATATGCATGTGTTTTTGCCTTTAATTCTTCTACTATACACATATATAGTATTGCAACTCTTTCTCTTATAAGTCCAATCTATTCTAAACGTGTATTGTGTATAATGTCACAAAAACTTGTTTGACATTTCAGATTTTCTTTATGCTAGTTTGACAACAAGAAACAAGAATATATATCATAAATTAAAACAAAATATTGTCCACCAGTCATTTAATTTAAGAAAAAAAAAAAAAAACACTAATAATAAAATTTGAAATTAAATAATGTTATATAATTGTCATTTATAAGAAGAAGAATATGTTTTATGGTTAATTTCTTCACCTGTCGGTTTCTACTTTGCCACCTTCCTTCCTGCCTTCATTTCTTGCAAACGTACGTTCTTTAGTTCGTTCTACTTGTGTGCACTGTACACGTTACAGCAGCAGACGACATCTACGGATAATTTAGAATTGCTTGGCAACAAATTTGTGAACAAATTAATGCAAATTTTTTATTATATTAATAAATAGTTTGTAATAATAATAGGGGTATTCAGATAAGCGTACTATATGATTTTCTTGTGGTATTTTTGAACTTAAGGGGAAGTATTCTATAGGATATGTCTTCCTTTCAGAGTCTTTTGTTATTTTAACATACAGACAGATGGAATTGGCAAGGTTGCGTTAGAATCTAATAAGTTTCAGGAACATATATATATGGATCTATAAAGAATATTTAATTCATTTCAATTCTTTAAGTAATCTCAGACCTATATTTTGAACATTATAAACACATTCTAGGTGGAAGTATTTTTTTTATTTTCACAAATCGGTGAATGCCATTTGATATTTTTCTCTCTAAAGCTTGCAACAAACTGTCTACATAGTCTAAAATCAAGCGTCAATTTGTTGGACAGTCCGCCCATTTGTCCACCTCACAAAAAAGTTGTTTTTGCTGGCATTGTTGTAGTATTTTCTTAAACATGTATATATTAGAGCGGCTCCCAAAAAAGGTATTTGAGTTATTTATTACAAAACTTACAGTGGTAGATAAAACCAAAAAAGAGGGAAATAAAACTATAGGACATATGTGGTATTTGAAAAAAACCTATTTGTGGTCCGAATTTAGAAAGCTTTTGTTTTATCATGATATTCAAAACATTGCCAATGCCGAGGACCCTTTAAAAGAGAACCTTATTAATTGACTCTTTTTATTATTTTGTGGAATGTTTACATAACTTTTCTAGTCTGGAGGTTTGGAAAATGAAAGATATTAATTGAATGTCCTTATGATAAGACACGAATGTCGAGTGCTTAACGTGAACACCTGCCTTGACGGCAATATTTCACGGTGGTCTTTTTCATCCACTGGGTAGACAACGGTCTACCCTCGCCCCTGAATTCTTTAAATAAGAACTCAGGTGGCAATTTTTGTACATGGATGTGCCGATCCTTGTGCAAGCACTTTGCTGAAGTAGTCGAGCTATATAATCTCTTGCCATAGTAGCCACGTTGCGGAATAACAGGCTGCATAGGCTCAAGCCTAATGCACACCCTGACAAGGAAAAAGCAATTACTGGTCTAAAGTCAATAGAAGAAGAGCCCAACCCCAACATCAGGTGAAATCGATCTTACGGTTATACTGGAAAATGATCACCCTTATGATGCCAAGAAAGATTGCAATATTTAAAATGCCATTCCCATCAATATATGGACACTTTCCCGATCTTTTACCAATTTTGGGATCAGTTCCATTCCCATGATCATAAATAAGACTAACTTGACAATTCCCTAGCATACGCGACCGGTAAGAAACACCGATCGGGTTGAGGAATCCAGCATATGTCTGTTCGAAGAGAGAATTGTCAAACTCATTAGGTATAGAACATATCAGTACTTAAACCAACATTCTCTCCCTGCGATTTTGGGTATTAAACCACAGCCACTACGTGGATCCCGAAGGAACCTCAACCAGCTGAGCAGCCAATCAGTTTATTGTATCGGCAGACTAGAGGTATTGGTAGGACCTCTTTACCCGGAACTGCAATACACCAAGGTGGAGATTTCACCAAGGTAACATGCCCCCGGGGGTCTTGTGATAAGACAATATGATTTTTGACCTTCGAGCCGGCAAAGAAAGCTATTTTAAACCGTCATTATTTCAATTGGGACCAGCTAAGCAACCATTGATCCTAACCATCGCTAGGATCAAAATGTTCCAAACATTTCAATCATTATAAAACATTCAAAAGTAAAATGGGTAACAAAAACCCCCCACCCAGAGAGAGAGTCGGTCTAATGTACAAATATCAATTAAAACAATAAAAAAATTTTTGTTGATATAGCTTTGATTCAATAAAATTGTTTGTTGTTGCTGGGCCCAACAGCAGTAGCAGCAACGACATCAAACAAGTTGTTTAAACACGAGTGAGTAGTCATCAGGCAATTGAAAATGACAAGGGGAGTGAAAAGAAGAGGGCATGGTAAAGACACAGAGAGCGAGTGTGTTTGAGTGGAAAAAAGCGAGAAAAAAATATATATTATAAACACAGATAATGGGTGAATATAGAATACAGGGGTTTCTATATAACCGATTATTTTAATGAGTCTATAAGCACCTGAAATACGTGAAACTTTTTCGGATCTATCACCGTTATCATAGATCCCAAAATTTTCTACTATTTTTCTTTTTATGCAGAAATTTTTGAATCAATCCATATAAATATTAAGTGCATTTTTTAATTCCCTAGACTAGTCAGTAGGCCACTTAATAGAAAATATAAATTCCCAAACTTGTCTGATGATTAGTCAATAGACTAGTCTGCGGGCTGGTTATATATGTCAATTTAAAAATGTTTAATTGCTGTTTTAGTTATTTCGTGTAATTGCTATTGTGATTTTTTAAATAATGTATGTAAATTTGTTTTTAATCTTCTTACTCTCCTCTCAAAAGAATCAAAATCATAAGCAATAAAAAAACTATATAGAAACAATTTTATTAGAAATTCAAGAGCAAGGAAATGAACAAAAGCAAAACAGTACATATCTTATCACATTGTAAGCAAAGAGTGCAACACACGCTTTGCTCGTAATCATTTACATATAGTATACTTATATTAAACAGTGTTGCCAGATTTTGTGGTTTTTAAAAACTTTTACAAAATATATTTAGTTCAGTTCTAGTTCAGTTTTAGTTCAGTTCTAGTTCAGTTCTAGTTCAGTTCTAGTTGAGTTCTAGTTCAGTTCTAGTTCAGTTCTAGTTCAGTTCTAGTTCAGTTCTAGTTCAATTCTAGTTGAGTTCTAGTTGAGTTCTAGTTCAGTTCTAGTTCAGTTCTAGTTCAGTTCTAGTTCAGTTCTAGTTCAGTTCTAGTTCTAGTTCAGTTCTAGTTCAGTTCAAGTTCAGTTCTAGTTCAGTTCTGGTTCAGTTCTGGATCAGTTCTAGTTCAGTTCTAGTTCAGTTCTTGTTCAGTTCTAGTTCAGTTCTAGTTCAGTTCTAGTTAAGTTCTAGTTCAATTCTAGTTCAGTTCTAGTTCAGTTCTAGTTCAGTTCTAGTTCAGTTCTAGT
>NC_060952.1:83913364-83914458 GCF_022045245.1 Lucilia cuprina
ACTGAACTAGAACTGAACTAGAACTGAACTAGAACTGAACTAGAACTGAACTAGAACTGAACTAGAACTGAACTAGAACTGAATTAGAACTGAACCAGAACTGAACTAAAACTGAATTAGAACTGAACTAGAACTGAACTAGAACTGAACAAGAACTGAACTAAAACTGAACTAGAACTGAACTAGAAATGAACTAGAACTCAACTAGAACTAGAAGATGTCTAATCGCATAGATTGGGTAAACTTTGTTTCAAAGCTTTTAAATTTATGCTTTAATTGAAACATTTAGATTTTAGTAAATGATTTATTTTATTTAGATCAATTATATCATGTGTAAAATCTATAAATCAATGTCTATATTAGTGTTAATATTAATTAACAATAATTAACTTTCGTAACTATTTATAAGAAACTATTAATTAATATCAAATTATATACAAAGTGAAGCATGCGAAACTAATAAGGCTAAACATCAAATGCAAAAATATGGTGCCTAAAGTCCCCTATAGGAAATGAGCAAAAAAAATTACAGCAAATCCTATAAGAAATGGGTTATTGAAGAACTTCATTAATAGAAGAGTTCATGTTGCTATTTAAAGTTGTTTATTTTATTCAAAATTGATAACTTGAAATAAATTTATAATTATACATTTTAAAATATGTAATTTTTTCCTACATGCTACTTTTTTGCGTATATAAATAATATTTTATTTTATTTTATTTTTTTTTTCTAATATTCCTTTATTTATTCGCAACGTCTGTTGGTGTTGTATCAGATTGAACAAGCCACAAGATAAAATTTTTATAAGTTTAAAATGTTTGAATAGTTTCTCTTTTGTAATACTTTTTTGTGTGAGTGCGCAATTTGATTCAGCTTGTTGCCAACTAAAGAGTGCGTTGCCAGATTTTTAAAATAACCTAGTTAAAAACACCGCAGACACTCACACAAAACACTTGAAATAACTGACCTAGAACTGAACCTGAAAAACTGAACTAGAACTGAACTAGAACTGAACTAGAACAGAACTAGAACTGTACTAGAACTGAACTAGAACTGAACTAGAACTGAACTAGAACTGAACTAGAACTGAACT
>NC_060952.1:83914558-83927449 GCF_022045245.1 Lucilia cuprina
TTCTAGTTCAGTTCTAGTTTAGTTCTAGTTCAGTTCTAGTTCAGTTCTAGTTCAGTTCTAGTTCAGTTCTAGTTCAGTTCTAGTTCAGTTCTAGTTCAGTTCTAGGTCCGTTCTAGTTCAGCTCTAGTTCTAGTTCAGTTCTAGTTCAGTTCTAGTTCAGTTCTAGTTCAGTTCTAGTTCAGTTCTAGTTCAGTTCTAGTTCAGTTCTTGTTCAGTTCTAGTTCAGTTCTAGTTCAGTTCTAGTTCAGTTCTAGTTCAGTTCTAGTTCAGTTCTAGTTCAGTTCTAGTTCAGTTCTAGTTCAGTTCTAGTTCAGTTCTAGTTCAGTTCTAGTTCAGTTCTAGTTCAGTTCTAGTTCAGTTCTAGTTCAGTTCTAGTTTGGTTCTAGTTCAAATTGCTAATTAGGTTTTAGTTCAGTTATAGTTCCGTTCCAGTTCTTGTTCAGTTCTATCTTTAAAAATTGGGAACTTTTAATCAGTTTACTGCCTTTAAAAAATCTTTTAGATTTCAATTTTAATTAAACAATAAACATTTTTTTGATTTAATAATATATACATTTTATTTTTTTATCGTTTCAGTCACACTTCGGAAAATTGCTAAATCAAAAGCAAAAATAAATAAAATTTTTGGCATCATAGAAATTGGTTTTATTCTAGAGAATTTCAGTAATTTTAGCAGGTGGCACCATTGACTAAATAAAAAATAATTTATACAATACAATATAAAATAAATTATAAAAGTATTTAAATAAAAAGTAAAAATATCATACAATTTTCTCAAGATAATGGATGAACCGTAAAGAAAAAAGTGCAAAAACTAAATTGCTTAAGCATAATACATAAATAGACAGAAAATAAAAAGGTAAAAGGTGTAACTAGTACTATATAAGTTATTGAAAAAATTTTATGCCACAAGCGCCTAATATTACAAGAAAACAAACAAAAGATAATTTTTTTCAAACTTATCTAGTCCATAAAATCTTCTCTTTGTAACTTGCAAGATTTTAAAGTTGCCTAAGGCAAGCGAAAAAAAACATCAACAAACAACAACACATTAAACGTGTCAACCGTGTTTGGCGGATTTTTTGTTTTTGTTACCTACTGTTGTTGTTGTTGCTGCTGCTGCTACCACTGCTGAGAGGATTGTGGACGTGGAGTGTCTGTCATTCCCAACATTTCCAATAAACCAGTTGCGAGTAAGTGATTTTGAATGGTTTCTGAGGATACCAACTGGAATAGCAGCGACACAATGTCCGACACGGACATGCACGATTCGAAGAATGATATTTGTGGTGGTGCTTCTAGCTCCAGTGGCAGCTCTGGCACCCCACGAACTAAACCGAATTGTGCACGTTGCCACAATCATGGCTTTAAAATTAAATTGAAAGGCCACAAACGTTACTGCAAGTATCGCAATTGTAACTGTGAAAAATGTCGCCTGACGGCCGATCGTCAGCGTGTCATGGCCCTACAGACGGCATTGAGACGTGCCCAACAGCAGGATGAACAGCGTATATTACAAATGCATGAGGTGCCGCCAGTTGTACACCCACCACCAGCTTTACTAAAGGCCCACTATCACCATCATCATCACTTGCAGCATCATTTGGCAGAGCAATTGCATCACCATCATCATCCCCATTTGGTGGATGCCACAACATCAGCAGCTGTTGTGGGAGCTGTACCGCCACATCATCACCATCATCATCATGTTACACATGCTGCAGCGGCGGCAGCTATATCAACAATACGTTCACCACCCCACAGTGATCACAGTGTCAATGGAGGCTCAAGTGCTGGTGGTGGAGGAGGAAATAATGGCGGTGGTGGTGGTGGCGGCAGTGCTGGTGGAGGAGTCGTTAGCAGTGTTGGCGCTATTGAACGTAATGCGGCTGCCCTAAATGGTATGGCCAGTAGTAGCAGTATTGCTTCTAGTTCAACAGCTGGTCCACCGCATCATCCCTCACCGGATCATCATCAGCAGCATAATAATCAACACCACCATCATCATCACCCACATCCACATTCATCGGCCGTACCGCCCACTGCACAGTCAGTTGATAGTTCTTGTGATTCATCCTCACCATCGCCTTCGTCGACATCGGGGGCAATATCGTTGCCAGTTAATCGTAAGATTGTTCCAGAACATCATCAAAATGGAGCTGATATGTCTATAGGTAAGTAGTGATATTTTATATTTTGTTATTTATATCTTTATCAAATTAGAACCATTTTTCGACTCATTGTATTCCATTTAAAATAGTCTAGATAATAATGACACTTCAAAATTCTTAACATTTTCTTTATATTTGGTGATTTATCTTTGATATAGGGACTTAAACTATCTACTCTTTGCTTATTTTATTTCCCAATAAAGGAAATTCTCTTATTAAATATGTTGGTATGTCCACATTTGCGATAAGAGCTTTTCAACTTCCAGCAACTTTATTACGTTATGAACTCTATAACAACAATAACAAATACATTTAGCAAAAGTCAAACGACTCGTGAGTAAAAACTTTAGTTGAAAATCTTGATAAAAATCGCCATAGTAAACATCATTTTAATGAATACACTTTGTGTAAGTAGGTTTGTCAAGTATTGTATACTTTCAACTGCAGATCTATAATGTATATTTAACCAACAATTCCCTAGTGTTGAGTTGACTTTTTTGTAATACATACATATATGCTTATCAAACATCTCAGATGTCAATTCTTCATCACAATTGATGAACAACATAACAACTAGTTGGTATATAAACGCTCTTCATACTGTTGACGATCACAATCTCAGAGAATGTGAGAATAAGATATTAATTGAATGTACGCTATAGTAGTTAATTTAAAATGGATAATTGTCTTGAAACCTTATCGATCGATCGATCGATCTATCTATCTATCTATCTATCTATCTATCTATCTATCTATCTATCTATCTATCTATCTATCTATCTATCTATCTATCTATCTATCTATCTATCTATCTATCTATCTATCTATCTATCTATCTATCTATCTATCTATCTATCTATCTATCTATCTATCTATCTATCTATCTATCTATCTATCTATCTATCTATCTATCTATCTATCTATCTATCTATCTATCTATCTATCTATCTATCCTTATGTCCCTCTACATATCTTTATGGAAAATTATGTAGGGTACGTGTGTCTAATCAAAGTCTATAATTAAGTGTTATTCTCATTTAATTAAAGCTTTTATAGTTTCTCCTCTTAATTCACTTTCCTCTTCTCTCTATGAAATTTTTCTCTCATTATAGTTTAAATTCCTGTAATATTATTCTATTCTTAGAAATATTTTATTGTTGTAAAAATATAATTCATTTTATTTACATGCTTCATATGTTACCGATTTTGACAACTAATTGTTTGTTGAAACTTGCAACAAACTGATTGTTTATTGCATACTCTACCCCTCTTCATCTCCTTCGCTCACTCTTCTTTTAATTTTATTTAATATCCACTCTCTTTTTTATGGTTTTCAATTTAATTTAATGGAGTTTTGTCTACCTGTATTACGTTTAATTGTAGTTTTCATATTAAATGAAACATTACAAGTGCGTAAAAGCAGTAATTTAATTCATATAGCATGTAGATAGATAGACAGGCTGAAAGAATGTAATTTTTGCTCATACGCAATTAAAACTCCGCCCACTTTTAAAATCGTAAGGGCGATATCTTTGGATGTATTTGGATAGATAGATAGATAGATAGATAGATAGATAGATAGATAGATAGATAGATAGATAGATAGATAGATAGATAGATAGATAGATAGATAAATAGATAGATAGATAGATAGATAGATAGATAGATAGATAGATAGATAGAAAGAAAAAAAGAAAGAAAGAAAGACAGTATATAGTTTAAAGGAACACATATAAACAGACGGACATCATTCAGTCAATTTCTCTCATACAATTTGTTGTTTTAACTTATTCTCACGAAGGTTAATTTATACCTAAAATGTATTTTTACTGTAAATATTTATCTCGTTTTAAAAATCTTATTAAAAAAATAAAACAAATAATTAATTTCCAATTAATACCTACAAGTGCTATCACAAATTCATCATTACATATGATGCATGATGACATGCAGGTGTTATAAAATACTCGTATTGAAATTTAACCCATTAATGCACGATTCACAATGTTTAACTTTTTCACAGAACTTAACTACATTTTTGTACTAAAAATGAAAGGAAAATATATAAAAAATTATGAACAAAAATGTTATAGAAAAAAATTGTTGCAATCATTGTAATATAAGGGTTATGTGGACAAAATTAGAAAAAATATGATTGAAAACGTAGCAAATATTAGTAGTATTTACAATACTTGTTTCAAAGGCCACACGAATCAGTTGCAAGCAATTCCTCCCAATGATCTATCAAGATTTTAGCTGCTTATAATAGAACTAAGCAAATTTCCTTCGCAGTTACCAATAGGTTAAATATTTATATATATGGTATTTATCGTCGCTGGTGCGCAAACTTAATCATGCTTTAATAATTGTGTTATGCATACATATTCAATATATCATATCTGATGAACATGCCATCAGATTATGACACACGATAGTTTTATGCATTTTTATGTTTAATTTCTTACTCTTAAAAATATACATATACTATATGTTCATTCATTATTAACTTGTAGATAGAATGATAAAAATTATTGAAAACTGCAAAAAAAAAAATGATCGTGTTATTTATACAAAATTGTGTATATTTTGATTAAAATGTATTTATATTAAATTGTTATAAAAAAAATGTTACTGTGATAAACAGGAAATATAAGTGAACAAAAAAGTGCTGAAAGGATTGTTTTAATTTTTTCACATTTTACTGATTTCTGAACACTCAGTTTTTTATCAATTTGAGTTCTTTTAAGTATTTGAATCAAGTTCAATTCTTTCTAAGAGATTTTTGAGAAATTTTTTAGAAAATTCTACATTAATAAATGCAAAACCTTTTTCTCACCTTTACGCAATTTCTCATTTTGCCGACACTATAAGATATCAAAACATGTAAGAAAGTGTAGTCGGGCATGGCCGACCATATAATACCCTACACCTTTTACAAAAATAATATGTCATTTAGTTCTCATAATAAAACATTTAAGTTGAATTGTACCTTGCCTCAGATACACATACTTAAGCCGTTTATTTTTAATAAAATTGTGGACATTTAAGTGAAATTTTGATCGGGCTAGGGTCATTATAATAGAATTCGTGAGGGTCATCAAGTCTAGTATAGAACTTGGTTTTGCAGCTTTAAACATAATAATGAACTTAAAAGCCCTATTCGACGGGATCAGTTGTATGGGGGCTAGGTGAAATAATGGACCGATATAAACCATTTTCAATAGGCTTCGTCTACGATACCATTAAAGATCATGTGCCAAATTTCATTGAATTATTTCCAAAATTGCCACCTGTAGTTTGATTACAAGGTTTACAAGCTCTATTTGAGGGTTCAGTTGCTAGGTGAAATAATAGGCCGATCTTAACTATTTTAAATAGGGTTCGTCTACGATACCATAAAAGATCATGTACCAAATTTCATTAAATTATCTTTAAAATTGCGACCTGTAGTTTGATTACAAGATTTGCATGGACGGACGGACAGACGGACATATCTAAATCGAATCAGAAAACGAGTCTGAGCCGATTGGTATACATTAAGGTGGCTATAGGATCAATATTATTGTGCGTTACAAACATCAGCACAAACTCAATATACCCTCCCCACTAAAGTGGAGTGGGGTATACAAACCATAGATATTACGGTTAACGAGCATAAATACAATCATATCATAACGTATTACAAACACCTTACATGTTAAAAAATTACAAAATGTAATTAAACCCTAAGTGTTATAGGCCATTCAGTTTATTTAAGAACTCATAACAACAACAACAAAAACATTATTTATTGACTACATTTTGATCTTGTTTAAATGGTGTTCCATTGGCTTAATCATTCATAAGTATGTGTTGTTTTATGCATTTATTATGTTTATTATAATTCCCTAGTAGATAGTCAACAGAAATGTTAACCATGTCAATTTCAACAAATATATACCATAATCTTCTTCAATATGTATAAGAAGAGTAGCGTTACTGACTGACAGAATCATCATTACACAGCCCAAACGGGTAATCCTAGAATCATAAAATTGTTTCAGTAGATGTGGACATGTAGATCCACTAAGGAAGGTTTTTTGAATATTTTTATTTTAGGGGGTAAAAAGAGGGGGAAAGGGGGGAAACGGGTAAAACAGGTTTTCTTGATTATATTACACAATACTAATGAAACAAGAACAATTTTAATTGCATCTACTTCTGCTCTTAAAAAGTAATTGTCTGGGAAACTGTATGGCTGACGAACTTGCCAGAAACGGTGTGAAGGAAGAGGAGAATGAAATCGACGCATTTACTGATATTTCCCTTACTAACTGTAAGGCACATGTTCAAAATGAACTACTTATATGAAATAGCTCAGATCAGATGGTTAAGAGATACCACTTGTTTAATCTCGAGGTCAACCTCGCCTCAATATGATGCCTCTAAGTCTTACTTACCTTTCAGCTTTCGTAGGGAGCAAATTAGAATCGGTAATAATAGGACTCTGTGTTATTGACAATCATGCCGGTACAATGACTACTGCAGAAGTTGTCACAATGGGGTGGAGGTGGAAACTATACCTCATCTCCTCTGTTACTGTCCGACATTTAATAGGAACAGGGAACTTTATTTTGCATCTGCAGATCTTTCTTGTTTGGAGGATATATTCGGGGTTAATTTAAAGAATATCCTAAATTTCGTGAATCGAACCGGCTGGTTTAAATTTGGAAGTAGTTTTATATTAAAAATACTCCTATGACCAATAGGGCATGACAACGGGAACGAAATAAGACAGACGACGTGAGCCACATAAACTTGTTTAAGGTTGGGTATATTGGGTTTGTGCTGATGTTTGTAACGCAAAATAATATTGGTCCTATACCCACCTTTAAGTATACTAATCGGCTCAGAATCATTTTCTGAATCGATCAAGCTATATCCGTTCTTCATATAAACCTTGTAATCAAACTACAGATCGCAATTTTGAAGATAATTTAATGAAAATTGGTACATAATATGCTATTGACCAAAGCCTATTAAAAAAATTTAATATCGGTCCATTGTTTCACCTAGCCCCCATATAACTGAATCCCCGTAAATCTGGTAATCAAACTACAAGTCGCAATATGTTTAATATACTCGTATCTTGACAAAAAGCTGCAAAACCAAGTTCTATACTAGCCTTGGTGACCCTCATGACCTTTATAATTATAAGGCCTCATTTGACCTTAGCCTCTAGAATAAAGCCCCCTTCAAAATTTAACTTAAATATACACAGTTGTATTAAACAATAAATGGCTTAAGTATATCTGAGGCAAGGTACAATTCAACTTATATGGTCGGCCTTGTCCGACTATAACTTCTTACTTGTTTAAAATTCAGTCCTTTTTGGGTGCAAAATGGATAAAACTGTATTTTTAGTTGGGTAGAAGGGGGACCATACGCCACTTTTTTTGAGGCGGCCTGAAATTAAAAACCCAATACATATTTTTAATTATTTTCTTGATTCGGATATTTAGGTATCTTGGCTTATGTTTTATTCGAAAAATATACTCAGTGAAATATTTTTGCAGACCTTTGAAAAATAATTAATTACGTCAGCCTCCCATCATGTGTAAAGTTAATCTTTAAAACTGTCAGAGATGATAGATAATCGATAAACGAAATCAAAATTTGATAAAATCGATTAGACGGGTTTCATGTTTTTCGGTATTAGCAGATGTGCCCCTATGGCGAATGATCCCCCATCTAATCTACGTTTTTTAGCATAATCAAATAACTTTTTCGATTTATTAAGGTATTCTTATTAGATATACGTTTTCTTATTAGATACATCTATTATTCGGTATTGGCAAATATGTCCCTATGGCGAATGATCCTCCTTCTACCCCACTTTTCTTTTTTAGCATAATAAGAAAACTTTTTCGATTTATTGGATATTTTCGTTAAACTTATACCTCTTATACGGAATATTTATTTATATTAAGGAAATATTTGTTATCTTTTTGAGGAAATAAGCTATTGGTATATTTTTTTGGGAATTCGTACACTAAGGATCAAATTCGGGTGAATTGTTTGGTACTTTTTGTAAGCAAATTTTTTTTTGGAACAAATGAATGCAGCTTTCAGTCATATGAGTTATGCTCTGATTGAAACATGGAATATTTTGTGAACTTAATTTTCAAAAAAGTATATTCCTAGATGAAATGGGGGGGGGGGGGGGTAAATGGTACTCTTTTTTTATTTGGTTTGGTACTTTGTGCTCCTCAAATAGTACTTTTTGTATTTTCATTAATATTGAACATAGCAATATAACATGACTGATGAGCATCATTAAGAGGTAATGACTCTTTGCTTCTTTTTCATTCTCGAAATAGTACTTTTTGTATATTAAATTTGGAACCGAAACATTGTGTAGCGAAGCACCCAGGGTAAACTAGTCCTTTATAAATACAGAAAAGTATGTGATATATTAATATTCAGAATTTGTTAACATAAACATTATACTTACATGTATTTTCTTTTTAATGAATGTACAATCTTAACATTATTTTTTTCTTCATAATAATAAAAACGAAACCGAAATTTATTCGTTTTTAAAATGAATATGTTTTTAACACGCATTTCCACGCATGCGGAACATAGAAGCTGAACTGCTTGTGTCTTTGTTTGATTTAATTTTTGCCACCAGTTTAATGTTAGATGGAGGGAGGTTGATGTTTGTAGAAATTTTATTTGTCAAATCATAGTTAACGTTTATGAATAGTTCATGGACTAGTTATTAGATTAGTTCTTGCCAATCGACCCACTAACCTATAGACTAGTGAATAAACTAGTCAAAAGTCTAGTTAGTACTTAGAAAACTTGTCTAGAGATGTTATAGATGTCCATGGCCTAGTTATAATAAATAATGGATTAGTCCATATAATAGGCTAGTCCACTAGTCTATATAATGGACTGTCCACTAGCGCATATAATAGAAAGGTAAGAAATTATAGTCAGTGAGGCCGACCATATAATACACTATACCTGCTACAAAAAAATAGTGATTTTTGATTTAGTTTTCATAATAAAGCTGTTAAGTTGAATTGTACCTTGCCTCATCCCCTCGTGGGCATGTTACCTTGTGTTATTGCAATCCCGGGGAACAGAGGTACTACCAGCACATCTTGTATGCCGGGACTATAAACTGGTGGTGATCAAATGTATCCTCGGTCTTTCGTTGGAATGATTTGATATGGGGTCTAACCAGAGCACCATATAATTTGGTACTACGTGTGGTCGGTTGCCCCCTGGAGTTGTCTCTGTCATTCCGCAACGGAGCTACAATGGCAAGATAAGCCATTTTATTAGTGTTCGGAAACTTATTTTTTAGTGTTCGGAAACTCAGTTTCCTGAATGTTGTTCCTAAGAATCTTCTAATTATTGTTAGTTAGGAATGTTATTTCCGGAATAACATCACTTCCAAGGTATTTGGATCGAACTTCGACGAATGCCTGGCGGTGGCAAAGAAAGTGTTCCAGAGTTTCACTATACGCTCCACATGCTATACATTCGCCTGAATCTGCACGTCAAATTTTGCATAGATGTGCTGTGTGTCCACTTAGAATACGCACTATCATACTAACTTCAGACTGGCTCACTTTGAGGAGATTTTTCGTCTTGCTTTTATCATGTTCACGCAATAGGATCTTCGTGGTTCCATCAATTGTTTCATTATTCCAAGAGGCCTTGTGGTATTCTCTCACCTATGTTTTTAGTTTAGCTTTTGTTGCGTTAAATGGTTTCGCTTCTGTCAGGTTAACTGCATCGAGATCTCTTCCTTTTAAAGCTATGACATTCGTCCTTTCTTTGATATATAGTTGTTAGGCTTCTTTAAATCCTTTTTTGATTCTACTAAACACACGATAACTCCCATACCTGCCGATTGAATATATTAAAAAGCTTATAACAACAATAACTTAACCTTACTTAGTTGAATGAAATTTTGTCCACTCACTTTCATTCTTTAAAATCTGTATACTCCAATGATTAAACAATTTGTTTTTTTCTTTTTTTCTCATTGATTATTTTGTTGTCTGCCAAAATACAACCTGTTGAACTGTACTTTAATGGTCTTTTCCTATTTAGGAAATAAATATGTACACTCAAAAAAATAAAACGAAAACAAAAACAATCCGTACTCAAATCAAGACCCAGCGGTTTCAGAAGTACATTAACTACCTTCTAGCTTAAACTAAGTATAAAATACTAAATTCAACTACGATTCGTTTATAATTTTTTTTGTCAAAATTTGTTATTAAATTTGTTGAACTTGAGGATTTTGAAATGCTTAATTGATTTAAGATTGATTTAAGAATGTTAAAGAATAAATTTATCCCCAAATGGTCTCAATTTAAACTTATGCATTGTTTCTTTTTGTGTATTAATACGTGTGCCTAACCATACTACTTTCCAATAACCAACACACTCATAACAAGTCATTGCCATCCAAAAGATTGTTAACATTTCTTTAAAATAAAAACAACAACAGCAGTATTTTTCGCAAATAAATATGTACATTGTTTATGAAACCTAATGCCACAAAAGCTATTTTCACACCTTCTATCATGCGTCGATTTTTCAAGCAGATTTATATATTATATGTAACATAAAGATACATATTTTGCATATTAGAAGTGGCAACAACAATAACTGTGACACAAAGAAAATAATACCATTTATAGTACAATACAAAATTAGGCGGCTAGTTAAAGGAAAAGTTTTGTGACTTATAATTATAAACAAATTTTTAAGGATATAACTATTTCATAGTTGTATTGTTAAAAACGAATAGTTAGATTTTTGTATTAATATGTTAGAAAACATACTTTTATTACACACTGTTAGGATTATTTTTATACCCTACACCACTTTAGTAGGGGGGGGGGGGGTATATTGGGTTTGTCCTGATGTTTAGCTATGTTTGACCGTCCACGTAAACCTTGTTATCAAACTACAGGTTGCAATTTTGAGGATAATTCAATAAAATTTGGTACATGATCTTCTATTGGACTAGGGGCAAAGCCTATTAAAAATGATTACGATCAGTCCATTATTTTATCTAGCCCCATACACATGAACCCCTGAAAAGGGCTTGTAAACCTTGTAATGAAACTACAGGTCGCAATTTTGAAGATAATTCAATAAAATTTAGCACATGATCTTCTATTGTTCCATGGACGAAGCCTATAGAAAATGAATAAGATCAGTTCATTATTTTACTTCGTCCCCATACAACTGAACATGCCGAATACGCCTTGTAATCCTTGTAATCAAACTACAGGTTCTAATTTTAAAGATAGTTCAAAGAAATTACATGCTATTCTATTGTCCCAGGGACGAATCCTATTGAAAATGATTAAGATCAGTCCATTATTTCACCCAGACCCCGTACAACTTAACCTGCCGAATAAGGCTTGTAGACCTTGTAATCAAACTACAGGTCGCAAGTTTAAAGATGATTCAGTAAAATGTGGTAAATGATTTTCTTTGTTATCCGGCGACGAAGCCTATAGAAAGTGGTTAAGTTCGGTCGGTTATTTCACCTAACCCCCATATAACTGAACCTGCCGAACAGGGCTTGTAAACCTTGTAATCAAACTACAGGTCGCAATTTTGAGGATAATTCAATGAAATTTGTCACATGATCTTCTATGGCAGCGAAGACGAAGCCTTTTAAAAATGATTAACAGCGATCCAATATTTCACCTAGCCCCCTACAACCAAAGCCCCCATTAGGGTTTGCAAACATTGCAATCAAACTACAGGTTGCAATTTTGAAGATAATTCTAACATGGTACCGGAGACGAAACCTATTGAAAATAATTAACAAGGGTACATTATTTCAACAACTGAACCTGCCGAATAGGGATTTTAAGTTCAAAAAGCTGCAAAACAAAATTCTGATGATGACCCTCATGAATTTTATAATAATAGGTCCTTATTTGATCCAAAAAGCTCCCTTCAAAATTTGACTTAAATGTCCACAGTTCATTCAACAATAAATGGTTTAAGTAAATCTAATGCAAAGTACTTTTCAATTGAAATGCTTTATTATGAAAACTAAATCACTTTTTATTTTTGTAACAGGTGTAGGGTATTATATGGTCGAAAATTTGTTTCTGGTTTTTATTTTAATTTGTACTTTTTAGCCGTTATTTTTTTTTTTTTTGTTATACATTTGGTCACACGTTTTAGCCATGCGAAACATTAGCAACATACTTATAAACAATAAAGAATCAGACTAATGTAATGATGTGCTACTGGTGCTGCAACATAGAATGAACATCAACAAGTTCGGCTATACTTAATCGTCTTTAAAACGTGTGCCATTATTTTAAAGTTAATTTTAAAAGGTCACTTTTGGAAATGAATTTTAAACGGTAATATACGAATTTTGCTATTTTATTCATCAGGTACCATGTCCCCCATCGAAAGTTATACTCTCCCCATACTCCCCCCCAGACGAAAGCTCAATTTAAAAAAAGGTTCAGGTGAATATTTATGTTTTTAGTGCAAAATTCGATGAATTTAGTTCTGTTAGTCTGGACTATAGATAAACTATAGTCTGGACTATAGACAGACAATGGTCTACACTGTAGACAGATTATAGTCTGGACTATAGACAGACTATAGTCTGGACTATAGACAGACTATAGTCTGGACTATAGACAGACTATAGTCTGGACTATAGACA
>NC_060952.1:83927549-83929034 GCF_022045245.1 Lucilia cuprina
TAGATAGATAAATAGATAGATAAATAGATAGATAAATAGATAGATAAATAGATAGATAGATAGAAAGATAGATAGATAGATAGATAGATAGATAGATCGATAACTCAATGTACTTAGTTGGCTACATTATTTTTAAAGAAGCAATAACCAATAAATCCAGTTATTACGATTTCGATGTCACACTAGTCTTACGCCTCTAGAGTGGTATTAAAGCGTATCGGATCTATAAATAAATGCATCTAGTGTATGAATTGTATCTAATACTAAACGTAAAAAATCTAATTAAAATATTGTATGACAACGATCTCTAAGGTGTGATCATAAACTTATAAAATTTATATATTCCTATAAAAGTCACGCATTGTAACGCATTTAAAGACATGCTACTTGACGCAAATGCATGCTAGCACACCAAAATTTTGCTTAAGCAGAATTATATGCTTCTCTGCTGGCACTTAAGATGTCTGCAAATATTTTTTACATCGTATCTCATTCCCCCTTTTTTTAGCTTGATATTTCGATTTCCTGGAATGAAGACTACAGCAGAAAGAAGACAAAAATAAAAACTTTCATTATAATTATCTTTAGAAATTCAATTTGAAATTCCTTGTATTTTTTCAGCAATTCAATACAATTCAATTTAATTTCTTTAGTTTTTTTTGTTGTTATTGGTTTATTTTTCAATTTATCGGGATTAATATTTTGTTTTGCTAATATGAACTGTTGTTTTATTTTCTTTTTCATCTTCATTTTTTAGCAATTTGTTGTTATGCTGGCCTCTTGGTCCCAAATGCCAATGAGGTCCAAGATTAGGTAGCGTTATATTGTCTTTCTTCTTGTCTTGTGATCATTTGCCTTTTACTGTTTGTTGCAGCATCAGTCAATCAATTTTCTTTAAGCAGGCAAATCATTGTTTATGCATCTTGAATCAATTTCTTCTGTTTTTTAATTTTATAATCCAAAAAGATCAATTGGGTCAGTTATCCGTAAATCAATTGTGAAAATAACTGTAGAAAAGGAGAAAAAGAAATTATTCAATCAAATGTTGCTGGACAAAAGAAACAAAAAAAAAAAAAACTGATTTAATAATTGTTTGATATAAGTTATAAAGTTAGTTGAAAGATCAATAAACTTGGTATTGTTTTAAGTACGATCGGTTGTTGTTTTTTTATATTCAATTATATAACTTGCAAATATACTAGACTAGACTATAAACCAAACTTTACAAAATACTATAGGTTAGACTAGATTATTCTCTAGATTATAAACTCGATTATACCATTTACTACGAACTATGCTATAGACTATAACTAGACTATGGCTAGACTATGCCTATGCTATGAGTAGACTATGACTAGACTATAGACTAGACTATGACAATACTATGACTAGACTATGACTAGACTATGACTAGACTATGACTAGACTATGACTAGACTATGACTAGACTATGACTAGACTATGACTAGACTATGACTAGACTAT
>NC_060952.1:83929134-83934283 GCF_022045245.1 Lucilia cuprina
GTCTGGACTATAGACAGACTATAGTCTGGACTATAGACAGACTATAGTCTGGACTATAGACAGACTATAGTCTGGACTATAGACAGACTATAGTCTGGACTATAGACACACTATAGTCTGGACTATAGACAGACTATAGTCTGGACTATAGACAGACTATAGTCTGGACTACAGACAGACTATATTCTGGACAATAGACGGACTATAGTCTGGACTATAGACAGACTATAGTCTGGACTATAGACAGACTATAGTCTGGACTATAGACAGACTATAGTCTGGACTATAGGCAGACTATAGTTTGGACTATAGACAGACTATAGTCTGGACTGTAGACAGATTATAGTCTGGACAGACTATAGACTGGACTATTATTTATGAACCGATGTTGTACGTTTATTAGTTTTCAAGTGCTGATTGGGTTCCCACATTGGAATTCTAATACAAAACTTTACGTTTCTTCCACTACTAAGTATGACCCACTTGTATGCCAACAACTGCAAAACCTTATGAAGCATGAACAAACAAACCAACATTCAACAACCTCTAACCTCAAATAATGTTTTGGGTGTTAAATTTCACAGACATTGTGGCTCAAAAGATGATAAAATACGATTAACTTAACTTTATAAACGATTTTCACATAATTAACAGTAAGAATAAAACATATAACAAAAACAAATAAACAATATTTTGTTCATAGTTTATCTTTATTAGTTTATAAAGTAGAAGTTTTAAAGTGATTTAATACAGCCTAAAGGCATTTTATCGGCAGGTTTTTAGAAGATCTGCAAAAAAAAATAACGACTTTGTCTTGCTAATACATATTTTCTTACAACTCATTTAAGACAGAGTAGGAGGGACGTCTGTGTTATTAGGGTAGCTTTAAGATAAAGTTGAGAATTTTCAAAATTTTAAATATCAATTAGATAACTCTAACAGATTTTTTAAGTTTGGCAACACCACAGAGGATTGACATGCTCCTACACAAAGGGAAAAAGAAATATACATGACTGGAACCAAATTGACACGAAAGTGTTTTTAGTTTTTCATTAACATCCGTTGTCAAAGTATACGTACGACGTGTAATGTTACCAATGCAACGTTGTCAATATTGCAACAATTCGTTGTCGAAATATAAATTTAATATACATCCATTGTCTAAATCTTATCAAACGTGGTAAGCTCACTATAGACAAACAATCCATTTGACAACAGATGTTATTGAAAAATTATAAACACTTTGGTGTCAATTTGGTACCAGACGTGTACATTTCTTTTTCCTTCTGTGTATGATAGTTAAGTCTTGTAGTTTGTCAGACTGGAGGTAGTAGGTTCGATTCCCGCTGTCAACATAAAACAACAATAAAGATTCTATATATTCGATAGTCATAGACTCTAGTACTTTTTTGTTTTACATATTAAAAAGAGTTGTAAACGCCGTTAGTAACTTTTCCTTATTTCTTTTAACTAACATGAAAATCATGTAATTTTTAATAAGTTTTACTTCCTTTAACTACACATCAATAGTTAATACATACATAACCAAATACTACAACATGAAGATATTACCATTTTTTCAAAAAAAAAAAAAAAAAATAATAATAAAAAAATAATAAATTACCAGATTTACTAACTAAATAGTAGCAGGAGTTGTAAAACGTTGCAATAATGCTTAAAAAACTACTGCTAACCAATCTGATCCATATAATAATTATGTTGCATTAAATGGGATATACTTACTAGGTGTTGCTTTTTATATTCTCTTTTTTATTTCCAACATGATCGATCGTGTCTTATTTAGTGTTAAATGAACATTTTGTGAATGATCTTAAGGCTGTTGATTGAGAATTTTATTTTTTGGCATTATTTTTACTAATTAATAAATTACTGTTTTTGATGGTAGATCGATTAATCGAATAGTTGATATTGATTTCATTATCCAGTTATTTGTGATAATGTAAAATGATCTAGTAAGTTGATGGATAGATTAGTCAGTTAAATCGGATAAGTCTGGACGATAGAAAAGACTATAGTCTGGCCTATAGACAAGGCTAAAAACAAGACTATATTTAGAATATTAGCAAGACTGTAGTCTGGACTATTGACAAGACTGTGGTCTGGAATATTGACAAGACTGAAGGCTAAACTAGAGACAGACTGTCGTTTAGACTTTGGACTTTAGTCTGAACTATTGAAAACACTGGACAAGACTTTAGTCAGCACCAGAGACAGACTATAGTCTGGTCTATAGACAGACTGCAGTCTTGACTATAGACAAGGACATAGTTTCGACAATAGATTGACTATAGTCTGTACTTTATATAGACTATAGTCTGGACTATAGACAAACTATAGTGTCGACTATAGAAAGACTATAGTCTGGTCTATAGACAGACTATAGTCTGGACTATAGACAGACTATAGTCTGGACTATAGACAGACTGTATTCTTGACTATAGACAGACTTTATTCTTGACTATAGACAGACTTTAGTGTGGACTATAGACATACTATATTCTGAACAATATAAAGACTATAGTCTGGACTATAGGTGGACTATAGTCTGGACTATAGGCAGACTATAGTCTGTACTATAGGCAGACTATAGTCTGGACTATAGGTAGACTATAGTCTGGACTATTGGCAGACTATAGTCTGGACTATAGGCAGACTATAGTCTGTACTATAGGCAGACTATAGTCTAAACTATAGATAGACTATAGTCTGGACTATAGATAAACTATAGTGTCGACTATAGAAAGACTATAGTCTGGTCTATAGACAGACTATAGTCTGGACTATAGACAGACTATAGTCTGGACTACAGACAGACTGTATTCTTGACTATAGACAGACTTTAGTCTGGACTATAGACATACTATATTCTGGACTAAAGGCAGACTATAGTCTGAACAGTAGAAAGACTATAGTCTGGACTATAGGCAGACTATAGTCTGGACTATAGGCAGTATATAGTCTGGACTATAGGCAGACTATAGTCTGTACTATAGGCGGGCTATAGTCTGGACTATTGGTAGACTATAGTCTGGACTATAGGCAGACTATAGTCTGGACTATAGGCAGACTATAGTCTGGACTATAGGCAGACTATAGTTTGGACTATATACAGACTATAGTCTGGACTATACACAGACTATAGTCTGGACTATACACAGACTGTAGTCTGGCCTGTAGACAGACTATAGACAAAGCTATAGTCTGGACTATAGATAAAGCTATAGTCTGTACTATAGACATCGTATAGTCTGGACTATAGACATCGTATAGTCTGAACTATAGAAATTCTATAGTCTGGACTATAGATAAACTACAATCTGGACTATAGACATACTATTCTGACTATAGTCTGGACTATATACCGACTATAGTCTGGACTATATACCGACTATAGTCTGGACTATATACAGACTATAGCCTGGACTATAGACAGACAATAGTCTGGACTATAGACAGACTATAGTCTGCTATATAGACAGACTGTAGTCTGCACTATAGACAGACTATAGTCTGCACTATAGACAGACTATAGTCTGAACTATAAACAAAGCTATAGTCTGGATTATAGACATCCTATAGTTTGGACTATAGATAAACTACAATCTGGACTATAGATATAATATACTGACTATAGTCTGGACTAAAAAGAGACTATAGTTTGGACTATATACAGACTATAGTCTGGACTATAGACAAAGCTATAGTCTGGACTATAGACAAAGCTATAGTCTGGACTATAGATAAATTACAATCTGGACTGGACTAGACAGACTATAGTCTGGACTATAGACAAACTATAATCTGGACTATAGACATTCTATAGCCTGGACTATAGATAAACTACAATCTTAACTATAGACATACTATACTGACTATAGTCTGGACTATAGACAGACTAAAAGCCCTATTCCAGTTCTTCGGTTCTAATAAATGAAACGAATAATCAAGAACACTAAAGAAAATTCTGTCTTGTAGCAAAATTGTAAACATAATGATGATTATCATAATCATGACGCGTCTGTTCTTCCTTCTTCTACTCGCCCAGTAAGCTAAAGCTTCATACAAGGCAACACATATAGTTACTAATGGTTCTGTATATTTGGCATAAACAAGCTAAAAAAAAAAGAAACTAAACACAAAAACATGGACTGTTGGGTCTTCCTCTTCAGTTTTCTTTATTACGTTTAGTGTGACTGAGTGTCTTTAACTTACTTCATCATCTTTTTGTTTTAGTTGTTTTTTTTTTTGCTTGACTTTTTTGGGGCCTGAGCGTGAGGTGTGTTGTATAGCTGTTATTATGATTATTGAAAGACAATGTTGCAAAAATGCTTATGTTGTACATATATCTGTCGGTCTGTCTGTCTGTCTTCATGTATCGTCTGTCTTTTTCTATGTTTCTGTACGTTGACTTGTACAGCAATAAGACTAACATGTTCAAGTATTTGCTTCAATTCCTAAAACAGTATTTATTGTACAAGTGTTATTAGTCCGTTGCTGTAGAGCCAACATGATATGACAACACATAACGCAATGATAAGACAACCCAGCAAAATAAATGCTGTTTACCCGGAAGCGCTGAATTATATGAAGAATAATCGTATATGATTATTAAATGTATGACTCGTGCGCAAGTTGCAGTTTTTTGTTCAAAAGTTTTGGAAAACTTTAAGAAATCATTATTTTAATTTTACCTGCACAACAATGTTTTACTGGGTTATAGGTATGATCTTTTCGCCAGCTATTCCTTACTTTTCTCTCTTTTTTTTTGTGTAAAAAATTATACAGGTTGCAGCATGAATATGTATTAAATTGATTATGAAGTTGTTTTTTTAGTAGTGTTTTTTCTTCATTCCTTACAAATCTACAATTCTTGGACAACTCTTACACTTGTTGTGACTATTTTTGAATGTTTAGGATACAAATCTAAAATTATGAGACGTATTGTCTACAGTATACTAAGTGGAACCAACTAATCTTGCATTTAGAAGTAAGAATTTTGAATTAGTGAACCGTTTGTTTGTAAAAACGGTCGATTAATTGAAGATAGATAGATAGATAGATAGATAGATAGATAGATAGATAGATAGATAGATAGATAGATAGATAGATAGATAGATAGATAGATATA
>NC_060952.1:83934383-83936222 GCF_022045245.1 Lucilia cuprina
ATAGTCTAGTCTATAGTCTAGTCTATAGTCTAGTCTATAGTCTAGTCTATAGTCTAGTCTATAGTCTAGTCTATAGTCTAGTCTATAGTCTAGTCTATAGTCTAGACATAGTCTAGTCATAGTCTTGTCATAGTCTTGTCATAGTCTAGTCATAGTCTAGTCATAGTCTAGTCATAGTCTAGTCATATTCATAAATGCTTAATAAAGTTATAAATAGTTTATTGTAAGAAAATTGTATGGAAAATGTGCGTAATAAACCTAAAGTAAGGAATTAAGATCTTTAGGAATTTAGGGGTTCATCTTTATGTGTATCAAAAGCAAAGAGTATCTGAATAAAACTTTAAACACTCTAATTAGTAAAACAATTAGCATTATAATAACTTAGTAATAATACCATTTAAAAATATATTAACCATATGCCTTGCATTTTCCTTTTATTTTTGTTTTAGGTAAGCTAAATACTAAACAGTCTACTACTAGACCCTTGATATCACGTAAGTCAAAAAATAATATTGAACAGTTTAGCTCCCAATGTTTGTTTCGTAAATTAATTATTTGCCACATGAATCTAAAAAGTGAATTTGCAAAACTTTGCTGCTTTATCTTGTGCATAGTATCTTCAAAAAAACAATGAAATAATGAATAAAAATGTAGACAAATTAAATAAATAGATTTTTAAAAATATTCATACATATTTATTTAACGCAATGGCATATTAACAACATGTTTTACAATCATTTAACGTTTCGTGGTGGCAGACAGGCAGACGGACAGACAGACAGACTGAATCGACTGAAGAAACAACTGTAAACTCACAGAGAATTAATTCCAAAAATAAAAGTGAGATCAAAACATTCTGTTTAACAACACAAAACCCGTGACTCTTCGAAATAAATCATACGATTTTGTTTTTGTTTTTCATCCTATGTTTCTGAGTTGCAACATTGCCGCAAGCCATATTATATGTCCCTCATGACTTTGATAACGATCTGTAGGCCAGAAATTATTTATATATTTTTTATTCAGATGACAGTCAGCGTGTGTGTAAGTTAAGAAAGCCTCACGAAAATGTTGAGCAATTATTATAAAAACAAAGTTCTTTTTTGCAGTTATTCCTTTGCGCATATAAAGTGCAATATTATTACATAAAACAATTGCTATGTGTTTGCAATTTGTCTAGTTCTGGGAACTTTTCTATAAACTATGTCTTGGCTGTGTAAAAAAAAAAACTTAAGATATATTTATGAGACATTTTTTGTTCGAAAATTATGAATATAACAGCATGATAAAGACATAATTATTGTAGTAACAAGAATGTAATTTCATGAGGATGTACTATAGTTAGGGTTGTTTGCTAATTATCTCTTATAACCCTACATATACTTCTGTCTGTCAGTATCAGTCCAGCAATCTTGTAAATTAACTAATTTTGTTAATAAATCTAGGAAATTTTAGAAATATTTGCGTAAATGAAGAACTGTAGTGAAATCTAGACTCTATCACGACTATAGACTACAATACTATGTATATACTATGACTAGAATAGTGGCCTCCGGTAGGTTAGTGGTTAGTGATTTAGTCTGGTAGACCGGAGGTGGTGGGATCGACTCCCAGCCGTGGCACTGGTTAAGGAACGCACAACAGGCCCGATTGAGGCCTAGGTGTATTTTATTTGGATTTGATGTGTATACATCCTCCTTTCAAACTAACTAACTATGACTAGACTATGATTAGACTATAACTAGACTATGACTAGACTATGACTAGACTATGACTAGACTATGACTAGACTATGACTAGACTATGACTAGACTATGACTAGACTATGACTAGACTATG
>NC_060952.1:83936322-83941322 GCF_022045245.1 Lucilia cuprina
AGACTATAGACTAGACTATAGACTAGACTATAGACTAGACTATAGACTAGACTATAGACTAGCCTAAAGACTAGACTATAGACTAGCCTAAAGACTAGACTATAGACTAGCCTAAAGACTAGACTATATACTAGACTATAGACTAGAATATAGACCAGACTAGACTATAGACAAGACTATGGACTAGACTATAGACTAGACTATACACTAGGCTATGTACTACACTAAATACTAGACTATAAACTGGACTATAGGAGAGACTATAGACTAATCTATTGACTAGACTATAGATAAGACTACAGACTAGACTATAGACGATGCTATTGCTTAGACTGTAGACTATAATATAAAGTAGACTTGAGAAAATATAATCGATTATAGACTTGACACTACTGTAATAGGTTACAGTACAATATGAACTTTCAGTTTCAGTATTATACATACTTTATAATGGATCAAATATATCAAATATTTCTGACATTAATGTCCATATATAAGGACATTAATGTCAGAAAAAAATAATCCTCCCACTTCATTAAGATGCTGCTTTAGTACAAAATAAAATGTAAAACAATTTTTCACATTATTCTGTCGGCCGGTTTTCGTTTATAACATCACGGACACAATTTAAGCCTTAAGAGGCAGGTGATGTTGATCTTAAACTGTTTTACATTTTAAACAAAATAATTAACAAAAAAGTTTTAATGAGATTCGAAAATGTTCTTGCCTTCATAAGCATTTAAACATGATATTTTATTTAGTTTTATAAAAAAAAAACAATATAATAATTAAAAAACTTAATCGGGTGTAAGAAAACAGAAAATACTTTTTAGTTGTTTTTATAAAATTTTTATGACAACATTAAATGAACAAATTTATGATTGTTACAGCAAGGAAAGCGAAAAAAGGTGCAATTTTTTGATTATTTTTAAAAATTTAAGAAATAATAATTAAATCTCCAACACTGAACCGTTTTTAATTTTTAAATTTTAGGCAATTTCTTTAGAGTTTTATTTAGTATATCGTTACTTTACTGTAAAAGTAAGAATGTCCCAAGTTATACATTTTAAAACAAATCAGCTGCGAAAAAAATTAATAATATATAAATGTTTTATAATTAAATTTGTGGGTTTTGTTTACAATTTTATTGCGAGTTGATTTTTTAAAAACTTTTTAATTGATTCATTTATACACATGTACACATGGGAAAGTTTACGTCAAAGGAGTCCTAATATGGGCTATAGATGCAGTAATATTACCTTTAATTGCACGTTATAACTAAAAGATTCTTTAACACATTTTTGCAACTATTGTATCCACTTCGAATCACACATGCATATGTACCTTAGACTTAAAATTCTTTTAAATTAAACCTCATGTTTGGCGGCCAAATAACAACTAAACACAAGTAATAAAATATAAATAAAAAAAGCCCCGACCAAAAGGCAAACAAAATCATAAAATCAAACATATTTTTCATTACGTAGTCAAAGTAAACTGAATATTATACTTACTACAAGTAGCACTGGCGGCCAAATATACCTATTTTTAAGGTGGAGTAGTAGTTAGTTAGTAGAGGCTAGCTAGTTAACACAATTAGCTAAAAAATATCAAAAAACTATTTAATACTGAATGCACAAAAATCAAGCTCTCATATACACTAACAATATTTTTAATCCTTGGCCATGGTTTTGGCTATAAATGTGTTGTGTGTGTAAAACATACAATTGCTTTGCTCAGCTGCAGCGTCTGTTCGCAATAAAATTGGTAAAAGTTGTAAAAATAAGCGTATATATGTATATGTATGTATTCAATGATTTTCCAACGTAATACATGTTATAAATTTTTATATTCTTCAATTCTTTTTTTCTAAATCCTGTGTTTGTTAAGGAATTGGTTTTAAATATTTTTGGGATATTGTTAAAAATTTTAAACCTGCACAACCTAACTACACCATAATGCCATGCCTAGACTATGACTAAACTATGAGTAGACTATGACTAACCTATGACTATACTATGATTGGACTATCACTATACTATAACTAGAATATGACTAGAATATGACTAGACTATCGACCAGACTATAGACTAGACTATGGACTAAACTATAGACTAGACTATAGACTAAACTATAGACTTAACTATAGACTAGACTATAGACTAGACTATAGAATAGACTATAGACTAGACTATAGACTAGACTATAGACTAGACTATAGACTAGACTATAGACTAGACTATAGACTAGACTATAGACTAGACTATAGACTAGACTATAGACTAGACTATAGACTAGACTATAGACTAGACTATAGACTAGACTATAGACTAGACTATAGACTAGACTATAGACTGGACTATAGAGTAGACTATAGACTAGACTATAGACAGCCAAAATGCTAACGATTATGATTTTTCATGTTTTATATTGAACATAACAAATAAATTTTAAAAAAGTTATTGTTTTCAACATAAAATAAGAAAGAGGAACTGGCAATTAATTATTATTTTTTTCAATATGTTTTCATCTTAAAAAGTTCCAACATTCATAGCAGTTGTTAGCTTTAACTAATAATATTCTACAGAAGCCATTAAAAACACCAATGGCTATTTAGGTTACAATTAAGTTCTGTAAAACGCATTTAATCTTTATGTTAAATTTAGGTTTTGCCATAGTTTTCAGTTTTGATAAAAATCAATTTGAAGCGTGTGTAAGTATTTACAAGACATTTTCTTCATTTACAAGAAAAGTGCATATTGAATGCTTATATTGTATGATAAAATAAAATAGTTGTAAATGTTTCTCGTTTTTTTTTTCCAAAGAAAATCAATTATGATACGCATTATTTCTGTTGTGCAGTTCATAATATTTGTGTTTTTTTTTTAACAGAGATTAAATAAAATAGTCTTAGAATGTAAATAAAAACAACATAATTCCTGTGACATTCTTATTTTCTGTGCACCATAGACGTAAGTTCTTGTTGTAGCAGATATTGCAGCGTTGTTTACACAAATTTGACCACATGGTTAAAAAAAGCCTTATTTCATTAAAGTAGGATTCATGGAATCCATACAAGTGCTGCATAATCGAGTATTTTGTTCTGTGGTACCTTTTATATGAACTAAATAAGGCACACCCTTTTTGAGACCAAAAAACTAAATAAATTTATGATTAAAGGGCGGGATTTCACAAAGTGGTTAGGCATTTATATTAAAGCGCAGTGGGTCGGTCTTTTAATCAAAATAAACGATCTTATTTAAATCCTCTACATAAAATTGCTAAAACTAATTAATTTCAAATCTAGTTTTTATTTAGTTCTGGTTAAGTTTAAGGTTTAGTTCTAGTTCAGTTCTAGTTCAGTTCTAGTTCAGTTCTAGTTCAGTTCTAGTTCAGTTCTAGTTCAGTTCTAGTTCAGTTCTAGTTCAGTTCTAGTTCAGTTCTAGTTCAGTTTTAGTTCAGTTCTAGTTCAGTTTTAGTTCAGTTTTAGTTCAGTTCTAGTTCAGTTCTAGTTCAGTTCTAGTTCAGTTCTAGTTCAGATCTAATTCAGTTCTGGGTCAGTTTTAGTTCAGTTCTAGTTCAGTTCTAGTTCAGTTCTATTTAAGTTCTAGTTCAGTTCCAGTTCAGTTCTAGTTCAGAACTAGTTCAGTTCTAGTTCAGTTCTAGTTCAGTTCTAGTTCAGTTCTAGTTATATTCTAATTTATCTCTCGAATAATACCGCATACACTTAAGTGGCGTTGGATATAAATATGTAAATGAACTATATCATTGACCAAATTAAGTGGAAATACTCGCGCGGTGATTAGTATGAAACAGTATGAAATATTTTCGAACAAAAAATATGCAAATAACTATTGTTAATGACAATAGTTTTTCATCATCACATCACGTTTTTGCACAAAATTGGTAGGAAATGTCACATAATAGTTTGCAGAAACTATTTTACCGCCTTGTAAAGGGTGTTGCGTTGATAAATGTGTATAATTGCAAAAATTTTGCTTTTAAATATAAAAATAACTGTAGTACATATGAATGTATATAATCTCTTGCTATAACAAGTAATTCCAAAGAATAAAACACCCTTTACAGTCGATTTTCTTAAGCATGATAAAACCAAAAATAATACTGTATTGATAGCTGATACGACTATTGGCCTGAATTGTTACCAGGAAAACTATTGCTAATGCTAAAGACTAGAAAACAAAAAAAATAAACTCCAAAAAGAGAAAAATAACAAAAATACAATACAAACCAGTAAAAGGAAATATATAAAAAGAATTGATGTCGTATTGATAAAGCAGCTCCCACGTTTTGTGTCAAAACCTCACAAAAATTGTTAGAAAACCAAAAAATAAACAGTAAAAAGAAATGATTTCACTCCAGTTTTCAGTTGAATTATTCCAGTTGTTTTCATTTTTTCTATTTATGTTTTCTTCTTCCTTTACGAGTTGTTGATTTTGGGTTCAGCTTAAAAAATTCCAGTTTTGGCTTTGAATGAAGCCAGTTATGGTATTTTTCGTACATGTCAGAAATACTTTGTTGCAAAGGCTGGATAAGAAGTCAAGCAAATAAATAAGAAAATAAAAGGCATATACGAAGTTTCTTTGCACTATATCTTGCGACAAAAACTAATTATGAAACGTGTTAAGTTAGACTAGTTTTGATGAAATAATCTAAGGCAATAATATTTATTCTACTTTATATTTAAATAAAATAAATTTGTAAGGGTATCTTATAGTTGGATATGTATCTCCATTTTATTATTTTTATTTACAGTATAATTATAATAAATGTTGTCATAAACAAGTTTACAACTCTTATTTACTCATAATGATTTCAATACAGCTGCATTTGCACATATTTCAAACTAATCTAAATTTTAAGAAAATTTCAGAAAAAAATACTACAGCAACTGATTTATCTAAGTAGTCTAACCTAGAAATGTTGCAAATTTTTTATAGTTCTATAATATAATAAACAATTAAAAATATAATATCATT
>NC_060952.1:83943822-83950718 GCF_022045245.1 Lucilia cuprina
TAGTTAGTTAGTTAGTTAGTTAGTTAGTTAGTTAGTTTGTTAGTTAGTTCGTTAGTTAGTAAGTTCGTTCGTTAGTTAAATAGTAATGGAAGTTCTGAAAAACACCTGAAGAAGTGATGATTTCAACACAGGCACAGGCTTTTCGTAACAGGGATGTTCTTTTTATTTGATTCCAAATTCACTACATCTGAAGTCATTCTTAGGAAGTAATTTTGATGTTCTTTTTGTGGATGTTATTTGGAAGTAGAAGTGTTGCATTATAGAATACAACTAAGTTGACTTAAATAATATTAACATAAATAAATAAATTACATGCATTTATCAATCAACTCCAAAATATAATGGGTTTAATTAAAAAATTTCAGTACAAAAAAAAATATACCTTTAATTTTAAACAAAATTGTATTTTTTCGCTTCTTTGGAAGTCAACAAACACCACTTCCACAAAAGGTAAACAAATTCACTTAGTGCTAGTTTTGAAGTGATGATAAATAGTATTCTTTTGGAAGTACTTCGTTTTATTTTTGCTGGGTATAAGTAAATAAAAAAAAACAATTCTTTGTTGCCAATAGGTTTTGTTATTGTTTTTAAAACGTCTATATTTCATTGTTATTTAATCAATTCAATAGCGATTCACAATTATATTTTCCATTATTACTAAAATAATGGCATAAGGAAGAAGAAAACTTTAATACAAACAAAATATATCTACATTTAGTAGATTCCTAACAATATCAACTAAAATCATATTTAGCTAAAACTGACACTTTCCTGAGCCTAAGGTTGGTTCGCTACAGTGCGATGCATTGATTTTCATGGCCTTTAAACATCTTCGTTTTAATGTTCTCTTATAGTTTGTATGAGATTTCCAGAAGCACGTACCAAGAAATATCATTAAAAATTGAATAAAAAATTAAATTTAAATTTGTGTTTTTTCTTTGCTTATAACAAATTTAAATTGTTGATGTTGAAAAGAAGAAAAGAATTGCAATAATACGCTGACAAAAATTAGCTAACAAAAGATTAGCTAACGAAATAAATCAAAAATACGGCAGCTAATAAAATAATTAAAAACTTATTGTTTAAAGGTTAAGCGCTAATACTTGTTTTTTTTTCTTTTTGCGATGGCTTTATGTTTATAAGAACAAAATTACTTCATGATATTATATTTCTTTCAGTGTAGACCATGTAAATACTTACTATGTAATCAAACTTAAGGTCATATTGCGGATATATTCAGTAAATTCGATTTATTTTATTCTTTGTTGTTTTTTCTTTTGCAATAAAAAATATTTTACAATGTTTTCAATAATAATTATGTTGATGATGATGATGGTGATATAACACCAAGGCTGCTATAAGATTTCAGAATCATGTCAAAAGTATAAATATATGGATGCTTGATTACAGCGAATTTTATATAGGAAACATATAGCAGAGAGAGCGTCCTACATCGATCAAAATAAATAGCAGTTGGATGGAGAAAGATTTTGTTGCTAATATTATTTCAATATATTCTCAAATTGTACTAACTGACTTTAACAGTTTTTAAACTTAATTTAAACTACCAGCCATTGTTATGATCATTTTCTCTATATCCTCTATCTTCATTTTATAACACTTTGTTAACTATAATTTAAAAAAACAGTTTTCACTTCTGTCAAAACACCTACAGTAAAATTTAAGGTTTATTTTTTTCTCAAACATTTAACAAATCGATTTATTATGCAAATTAGTATTTGATCATTTCTCAGACAACAACGTCTAATGTGAAGTAAATTAAATTGATTAAAATTAAAAATACTCACAAAAAAAGGTACAAATCAAAATAAATGATAAATTAAAAGAAATTTATTTAAACGAGAATAGATTGATTTTAACTTTTATCATAACTTGATATATGTAATTAAAAATGCAACAAACAAACAAACTAAAGTTTATATTAGCAAGAGCACCAAGCACATTGGCCCTATTTTAGATCCTTTGTGCAGCTCGTAAGTTTAGCATATTAGGTTCAATTCGCGAATTTGATTGTAGAGAGGTTGAATATATCGTGTTGAATATATCTGAGTGGACACACAGGATTACGAGCACATCTATGCAGAATTGAAAGTGCGGGTTCAGACGTATGTAGAGTGACACAGAAAAGAAGCACGAGTAGTTGCTTGTTCTATCTATCTATCTATCTATCTATCTATCTATCTATCTATCTATCTATCTATCTATCTATCTATCTATCTATCTATCTATCTATCTATCTATCTATCTATCTGTCTATCTATCTATCTATATATATATATATATATCTATCTATCTATCTATCTATCTATCTATCTATCTATCTATCTATCTATCTATCTATCTATCTATCTATCTATCTATCTATCTATCTATCTATCTATCTATCTATCTATCTATCTATCTATCTATCTATCCATCTATCTATCTATCTATCTATCTATCTATCTATCTATCTATCTATCTATCTATCTATCTATCTATCTATCTATCTATCTATCTATCTATCTATCTATCTATCTATCTATCTATCTATCTATCTATCTATCTATCTATCTATCTATCTATCTATCTATCTATCTATCTATCTATCTATCTATCTATCTATCTATCTATATATGTATCTATCTATCTATCTATCTATCTATCTATCTATCTATCTATCTATCTATCTATCTATCTATCTATCTATCTATCTATCTATCTATCTATCTATCTATCTATCTATCTATCTATCTATCTATCTATCTATCTATCTATCTATCTATCTATCTATCTATCTATCTATCTATCTATCTATCTATCTATCTATCTATCTATCTATATATCTGTCTGTCTGTCTGTCTGTCTATCTATCTATCTATCTATCTATCTATCTATCTATCTATCTATCTATCTATCTATCTATCTATCTATCTATCTATCTATCTATCTATCTATCTATCTATCTATCTATCTATCTATCTATCTATCTATCTATCTATCTATCTATCTATCTATCTATCTATCTATCTATCTATATATAATTGTAGTCGATTTTAAGATTTGGATGACGTTCAGCATAAAGTCTACTTTATCGGTGGTTCATAGTTAAGTTAAGTTACGCTTAAGTAGATTTAAATCTTTGACCCAATTAAGAGACTGATCGTGTATGATTTAATACTCTGAAAAATTTAAAAAAAAATTATCAGCGGAAATAAACCAAAGCGTTATTAATTTTCTTCACTCTCTCTCTTTACAGGTACGTACCGTTTTTATTTAATTAACATCAAAACCGGAAACGTAACTTTATTGTAAGTCTTTTAAAATATATTTTTTTAATTTTTATTAAAAAAACTATAAATTATACCTTAAAATAAAATCAAACTTCACAATACTTTTCAAAAATTTTGTGTAAAACCATTAAATATTTATGTTGTGCGAACGAAGGAATCAAAATATTTCGAATTAAATTTAACGTCAAATTGTGATCAGATATCTAGACTTTACGTCAATCAAAAGGACGTGACCTAAAAGAAAATAAAAAAAATACCTATAAAATATTAAAGAGTAAATTCGCTGCATCATGAATAGCAACAAGTTTTTATATTACTATGCCACAACTGCTGCAGAAACAACAACAGCAACAACAAAATATGTTGCATGATAAAATGCCATTGAACTTGACACAACACATACAAACACAAATACAATTGTTTTGATCTTGTAACAGAGTTGCACGATCTAAAGGCGAGAGAGACACACCACACTCTCTTTTTTACTCAGATATGCCAAGGCTTCTCTAGAATAAGATCACTTTCGTGACGGCGTCTGTTTCAAAAATTTATGCGAAATACATAATTACATACATATGATAAATACATATGCACATACATATATGCATTTAAATAATAGCGCCTTTGCGGTAAACTAAACTACGAATCATTTTCTATAAAATTCCTATTGTAGGAGTAGATATTGGTACACAAATATAACCGTTGGTTCAATTTTTTTTGGTTTACAGTTAATATCAAATTTCGCACTGTACTTTGATTGAATTTGATACATTTTTAAAGTAAAAAATAAATTTAAAGACTCTAGTTTCCACGGTTCAGATTTAGCTCGAGTCAGCATCATATGTCAAAGGAGAAATCATTTGATAACTGACAGATTCTACTTAATCTGACAAATATTCATTGACTGTATTCTTATATAGTCGACACCTTAAAATACTTCTTTGATTTGAATTTACTTTTACCAAACTTCTAATTTACACATTCTCTTAAAACTAATAGTCATTCTAATTAAAACTAGCCATTGCCAAATATTTACAATTAGAAAGGATAGGATAGTGTTGTACACCATGTTGCACATATCCATTCCTATTTTCATACTAAAAAATAAGAGGTCTGTACCCTCTGTGACAAATATCGGGCCATTCGGATGAATTCTATATTGGCCGCCCTTTCGAAACACTCCATAACAAGACTATTCTCCAAGAAACGACCTTCTCCGGAAATCTAATGCCTCTGCCTATCATAAATGCGTGGACACTTTGGAAGTCGATTATACTATAAATCGACATACACGAAGGGTTCCGGTATATGCTATTTGGCCCCAGTTTGCGCTTTAAGCACAAACATGAAAAAAATATCATTCTCTCCCAAGTCTCTCCATCTGAGCCTGCCTTGACGGCCTTATTTCACGTTGGTATTTTCCATCCACTGGGTAGACTTGAGAACTTGCGGAATGACATTCAGCATAGGTTTAAGCCTAATGTATATCCCGACAAGGAAAAAACAATCACTAGTCTAAATCCAATAGGAGGGGGTAACCTAAACATCAGGTGAATCAAGCTTCCGAACATACCGAAAGTTTAACGACTTTATGATGCCATGAATGATTGCGTTATTTAAAATGCAATTCCCATGAAGCATTCCAGTACATTTCTTAACCTCATAAAGCCCGCTCAACCATATCACTCAATAGCACCTAGAGACATATTTGGTAGTCCGAAATACCCAACAAAATGGATCAAAGTCCCTTTATTATTAACCGATCTATGTGACAAAGGATGTCGAAATTTCCTAAGTCAATTGATTCCAATAATTGCGCCGACAATTAGTCGCGTAGCATGGACTAATATATCCTGTTGAGATGGCAACAGCACCGAAGAACTTTCCCGAAGCGTAAAAAGGCATACTAACTAAGTATTCATCTCCAATATATGGAGACTTTCCCGATCATTCACCAATTTTCGGATCAGTTCCATTACCAGCAACCACTGAATACTAACCTGACAATTTCCCAGCATAAACCGTCGTTCCACAACGCGACCGGTAAGAAATACAGGAATCCAGCAAATGCTGCTTTGTACACAGACCTGTTAGAATAGAGAATTATCCAATCCATTAGGTATATGATATATGAGTCGTACAGACACTACGTGGATTTTGAAGGAATCTCGACCAACTGACCAGCCATGCGAAGCCGAGGGTACATTTGACATCACCAGTTTATAGTCCCGGCAGACTAAAGGTATTGGTACCACCTCTATACCCCGGGATTGCAATAACATCAATGTGGAGGTTTCCACCAAGGTAACATGTCCCTGGGGGGAAACATAAAGATATCTCATCCTGTTAGAGACTCCACCGTTTTGTACATGTGCTTATCAGAGATACAAGCCGATGTAAAATTATCGGCGGCGGCGGTTTATTATAGAAAATATCGGCGTCGGCTAAATTGTCGACTCAATTTAAACTTTTCGTCAGAATTTGACCTTATAAGCGTTTATTATATTGAAAAATCTCTGTATAATAGTCTGTATATAGAAACCTGTCTCTATATAAGTTGTTTCTGCAGAAAAATGAACATTTATAGTAGTTTTCACAATTTTAATATTACCACAATACAAGCCGTTTCGGCTTGTATCTCTGGTGCTGATACAACTGCCACCTCACAAAATATGATGTAAGCAAAGCCTCATTTCCACGGGGTCCTAGAGATGCCAACAAAATATAACCGGAGGGTGAGCTATTAGCTCAAAGATATCCAAGTAAAAATCCCAGCAGAACACCCGCAATCACAGTCCTCAGGTCCGAACAAGTGTCCTTTACTCTAACGTAGAAAAATCGGTCGGTGAGGAAGTCACAAATCATCCTTCAAATGGATTTACTTTTAGCAATAACCACGACTTCAGATGCATTTATTTAGCTAACAAATCTTTTATTGGCAATGTGTAACTCCTGGTTGTGGTAGTGACCATGTTGTCCACACGATCAAAACAAAAAATATTTATAAATCACGTTTTAATGTTTCAATTCTATTATTATTTATTATTCTTCCATTTCTAGTATGCATATAACAGTGGCTAGTAAATTAACAACAAAATAATTGGTACAATTAGGAAACAATATACTTAAATCGTGATACAGTCTAATATGGATTGGTTGGTGAAGTAGGTAAGACAATATGAGGAGTATAATTCAGTTGTTGTTGTTTGCATCGAATAAATATTGAATGGACACCATGAGTTATTTTTGCATCGAATCTTTAATGAAAATGATAAATACAGTCATAATACTTAACCAGATGTTCAACATATCTAATAAGTAACTGAAGTAGTTTTAGACGATCACAGGATGCAGTACCAATTTAGACCCTCCCCTGAGATATGTCTGTCATCTTGCAGAACTACTCGAACTATTTGATGTGATTGTAATCCTGGCAAGAAGTGATTCTATCAGTAACTCTAACTTGCCAAAGTTATTAACTAGTGGTGTCAAATGCAAGTTAAAGTGTCCCTTGAAGGGAACACTAAAAAGTTAAAGTTGGGGCCAACCCTTGGCCCGTTTTCCTATGTTTCAAATAAGACAAGTTTTGTTAGATTACTAATT
>NC_060952.1:83950818-83960710 GCF_022045245.1 Lucilia cuprina
GTCTAGTCTATAGTCTAGTCTATAGTCTAGTCTATAGTCTAGTCTATAGTCTAGTCTATAGTCTAGTCTATAGTCTAGTCTATAGTCTAGTCTATAGTCTAGTGTTGTTTAATACTCTCAGAAATAAGTAGTAACCCTAATCAAATAGTGTAAATGCTACTTTTACTATGAATTATATAATATGCAATCGTTTGTAAATAGAATTTGCACAGTGGGATAAAATCCTAAAAATACTAGTAAAACATGAAATTTAAATTTCAATGCTTGTAAATAAAATATTTATTTACTAAATTTGTCTAATCTATGTCACAGTGCAACATTAAGTTTCTTTATTATTTCATCAATAATTTTGTGGTATTTTCTAATTTACTCGCCTAAGTCAGTAAGTATTCCATTGTGCTAGAGCATACAATTGTTTTACTGGGAAAACAGTAAACACGTGCAACAATTTAAGGTAATCAAGGAGTCAGCTAGGGTTTTTTTGTGGATTCTCTTTTTTTCTTTGGTTCAATTGTATTGTTTTTTGTATGTTGCTGTAACTTTTGTTTTGTTGCAACAATCTAAAGAGTGTAGCACGCCTGCCGCACATGTAAAAGTGTTTTTCTTCTTTAGGCATCTATTAGCAAACGAGTAGGGAGACTGTTGTTTACACCACAAAATATTTGTGTTGAATTCACACTTGCAAAGAATTTAAAACCGCAAAGAAGATTAAGTAATAAATTCAGAAAAAGTCAAAATATCTATGATCACTTTTAACATAACTAGTGTAAACAGTATAGTATTGTTAACATGATATATTCACTATATAATTCATATAGTGGCAGTAATTTTCAACTGATATTTCTGCATTACTGCCGCCATAAATCCTTTGTTTTCATTGAATCCATAATATGGCAAGAATATTGGCGTTTGCTTTCTTATTAACGGCACTTAAAAGATTACAAGATCAGTTTTATATGCAATTATGAGGTAAATTTGAATATAATTTGTTTAGAATAGAAAACATAAACTAGAAATTGGAATAAAACAAAAGGAAATAAACCAAGCATACTGAGGGTAAAAGTACTGCAAGTTTTCTTGCTGCAAAGATCCGATTATCAAAGATACAGAAAGAGATATGTGGACGTATGTTATTGCTGAAACAAAATTACTTGTCAAAAAAACTTTATATCAAAGAAATGCAAGAGAATTGATCTAATATAACACGTTTGAAAATCTCAATTGAAGAATCTAAAAATTGTGTCCATTCAGCATGGGTTGTCATATTAGTATTGTAGTATTGTAGACCTGGGATCACGGTTTTAATAAATAAATAACTAAGTAATCTATCTATCTATCTATCTATCTATCTATATATCTATCTATCTATCTATCTATCTATCTATCTATCTATCTATCTATCTATCTATCTATCTATCTATCTATCTATCTATCTATCTATCTATCTATCTATCTATCTATCTATCTATCTATCTATCTATCTATCTATCTATCTATCTATCTATCTATCTATCTATCTATCTATCTATTCAGCTTTATAGTAAATAACTTGCCACGACTGACTACTATGTGTTTCGATCTTTGTAGAATACTTTCTGTTAGGTTACACTTTACCTTAGAGCAAAGTACCAGAAATGGAATTTATTTGCTCTTGGCAACAAAACATAATAATTAACTAATTATTTTATTTCATTCTGGTTAAAAACATAAAATTTTTAAATCCTTCAAAAAAAGCTTTCCAACTTTTTTACACATTTTCTGTGCATAAAATTATGCAAAATTCCATAATATTTTTTTTGTCGCCAATATCCTCCGGCTGTTATTATAAATGTAAAAATGTAAAAGAAAAAAAAGAACACACACGAGGACAAAATACATAAATATAATTCATCCATATAATTAAGTTCCAGTTGCACAACTAATAATACAGGTGCTATTTTACGCCTTAAAAACATGATCTTTTTTTGCTCTCTTTCATATTGTGCATAGTTTTTTTTTTTTTAATTTTTAGTGACTACTGTCTTTTTTATTTTTACAATAGGTAAACAGGTAATTTAAAGTTTAACATTATGTTCACGATTTTTTTAATTAAAAAAGTTTTAATCGTAGAGAAATCAATTTTGTATAAAGTAAATTTATTCAAAGTTATGAGCTATTGTAAGTTATGACCTTTTTTCTAATCGTTTTGGCAAGATATGAATTCAAAATCAAGCTAATTTTGCTTGCCCCGTTCTGAAGAGAAACGTATTAAGGAGAGAGCGTTTTTTGCACTAATCGAAACCAGTGGTAGTTGTATAGAGCAAGAATTGACAATTGAGCCAAACACGTTATGGTGTCGCATAACTTTTAACAGCTCATAATAGATAGGCTAGGCTTACAAGAGATCGCTTAGACTTCGGGACATCATAAATTTAATATCGCGGTAATATGTAATCGGCATTATATATAAAAAATCTTTAAAGTATTGTAAAATACTAATTTAAGTTTGTTAAATTTTGAATTGTATTAGTTTTAGAAAACGGATTTAGGTGTACGTTACATTTTTAATTATTATTAAATGTAATTAATTAAAAATATATATAAACATCTAAATAGACATATCATATGAAACTAGTATTGTTATCTTAATCCATGGTATATTTGAATCATTAAGTGTACGCTATAGATGGCATTGTCACCTACCTTAAATTATGCATTTCAACTAAAAAGAATCTGGCTTTAAGGATTTCAGGAAATCTTATTATTGCAAAATTATGCTCGATTTGCACAAGAGTAAAAAGGAATTCATTTGTTCCCAAATGGGATTGATTTGAGGTCTCTTGGTGCTAGAGTCTAAACAAGATTTATTAGTGAATGTAAAATATTATACTAATAAGAAAATGAGCTTGGATTGAGTCAAAAAAAGATTACATTTGTCCCCAAATGGACTTAGTTAGTTTGAAAGAAGGATGTATACACATCAAATGCGAAGAAATACACCTAGGCCTCCATCGGGCCTGTTGTGCGCTCCTTAACCAGTGCCACAGGTGGGAATCGAACCCACCACCTCCGGTCTACCAGACCACAACCACTAACCAACCGGAGGCCTCCCCAAATGACTTAATTTGAGTTCTATTCGTACTAGAGTGTAAAAAAAATTGAGAATGTAAAAGATTAGATCAATCCAAAAAAAAAAACGTTTAAGCCGCCTTAACTTTTGAGCAGAAAGAAATCGGCTGCGGCGCGTCATGTAAAATATTACCGGCGTCCAGCCGCCGATTAAAGCCGTCTAGACTTGTATCTCTGATATAGTGGGTCAAAACAATCACTCCTATCGACAATAGAAGTAAAAATGATGTTCCCTTGAAATTTTTATTTCCCTGGAAGGAAAAATTGATCTCATGAGCTTGTTGTGAACAATTCATTCACAATAGTTGATTTTGTATGGAACATCATCAACAAATTTTAGGGGAATATTTTTCGCGGCAAAAAGGTTAGTAAACGCAAAAAGTGATTTCACGTGAAATGAAAATTGGCGATAGGAGTGCATAAGACTTGTTTACAGAAAAATTTACGATTTTGTATAAAAAAAAAAAAAATCATGTTTCGAATAAATATCGAAAACTTTAAAGCATTTGTCGCAAAAAACTTTTTTTAATAATCAGAAATAGGCAATTTATTGCAAAAATATTCTTAACTAAATGGAAATTATATGTTGAGACGTGGGAATGGAAATTATATCTTGGAATTAAGTAAGAAACGAGATTGAATTAAGTATAAAATGAGATTAAAAACGATTCAAGTGTAACTGACACAAAAATAGACTTTTCTGTATTCAGTAAATGTTTTGAATTGTCTGTGTGATATGAGATCGCGTTCTGTCGTAGATCAATCAGAACAATCTTTTCTTTGGTAATTTCAAAGTTTCATGAGCATAACTCTAATTCTCTGTAAAAGATCAGCTACATGCAGTAGTTGACATTGAAAATATAGAGAGCATCATATAATCGCCTATGTTCGACAATAACTCCAAAGTTTCTCTTCTCCATTCATTGCAAATAAAATTACCATAAAACCCCCCAAAGTCACAAAGGAAACAAAGCAAAACTCGTGCCTAGTATAAGACATTAAAAATATAACTAATAGTTAAATAAATGTATACAACTCGGAAACAAGTTTATTTTTCACATAACTCAATGAAAAATATGTTATACAGTGATTGCTGAAGAGTAGAGAACAACAGAAACTGTTTGCTTTGCACACTTGGTTAGTTGTCTACAATGTCTCTAAGTGGCGATAAGTGCAAAAACACAAATTAGAAAATAAACGCCAGCCAAGTGACAGAAAGCGTTAAAGGATTAGACAGACATTCATTAATCATAATTAAAAAAAGTTTTTTTTCTTGTCTATTTATTGTAGTGTGAAAAATTTTTTTTAAAAAAAATTTTTCAAATAAATCACATGAAATTATTAACTTACAACAGTAGCAAACACGCATTTTTTGCATTTAAATGCAACTTATTTTTTTTTTTTTTTTTTTGATTAATTAAGTTTTGTTTTTTTTTATTTAAAAAATAAACAGCTTTTTAATATGCACTGCATTATAGCGTTGATAGAATAATTTAAAACCTTCTTCTTAGCAGGGTAGGGGACATGGCGTTAGCTGGAGGAGTAGCAAGTACTTGCCCATTTTTTTTCTCTTCCATCCCATGTTTGTAGTATTTTATAATCAATTTGAAATTAATAGCTTTATTCTAGTCATATAATGATTAATTTCCAATAAATAGTATTTTTTTCTATAAATACAGAATATTTATACAATGTTCAAACTAAATATAGTAATTGTGGTATTGCAGCGAATGTGTTATTATAAATTAGATCCAAAATTAGACTTCTTATAAGACACAGATTTTTATTGTATTTATTACAGTGATTCTAAACTTACTATACCTGGTGAGGTCTTCAGGTTTCTGGTTAATGTTTTAGTCTGGTAAAACATTGACGAGACAGGCCCGATTGAAACCTAGGTGTATTTCTTCGGATTTGATGTATACACATCATCCTTTTAAACTAACTAACTAACTAGCTATACCCAGTGTGCTTCGCTGCCCTAAAAGTAATATAAAACAAGTAAGCTTACTTCTGTATAACGAATTTCATAGCTATACTCGCATTTTTAAGCGTTTAAGACAATTTCTGAAGGGCTCGTTTTATGGAGCCTATTATCTTTAATTTCATTAGAAAGTTGTATATAATATGCTATCATTCACTAATTAACTGTCCTCTCCTTTATGGAAGATATTGAATATTAAGAACCGGACGTTCCCTCTTCTTGACTCCCATCGTTCTTCCCTCTTTTGTCACAGGGATAGAGGCCTAAGAGTATTTCTTTGGATTTGATGTATACACATCATCCATTTAAACTAACTAACTAGCTATACCCAGTGTGCTTCGCTGTCCTAAAAGTAATATAAAACAAGTAAACTTACTTCTTACTTCTTAAGCGTTTAAGACAATTTCTGAAGGAAGCCTTTTATTAATTTTCTCTCATTTACTAATTAACTGTCCTCTCCTTTATGGAAGATATTGAATATTGAGAACCGGACGTTCCCTCTTCTTGACTAAGATCTTTCTTTCCTCTCCCGTCACAGGGAAAAGTTATACTTTCCATCAAATTCTTCGTACACTATTGACAGAACAACTTAATGATCATTACTTACTTTTTGATCTTAGAAACGTGATTCAGCTGACGTGCTTGCCTTCAAAATAGCCTTACATGGCTTCATTTTCCTTACAGAATACTGCCAAGAAGAAAAGGAGCATTTTTTGTGTCGAATTCTAGCGTATCTGTGCCGTATTTTCTAAGCGATTAACTATAAGGAATATTTGTGAAAAATTTCAACCCTCTAGCTCTTTCATTTCGAACTCTATAGTGCTTTCAAAAGACAGACATGGCTAGATCGTCTTAGAATTTGATAAGAACCCCGAATATATATATATACTTTTCTGGGTATATGATCAATATTTCGTTGCATTACAAACGGAATAACAAAATCAATAAAACTCCCATCTCTTTCTAATACATTAACTCTTTGTCAAACTGCTGGGAATGAACTGAGATATCCAACAAAACAAATAAGACTAACACACACACACAGATACACCGTAAGCGTTCATAATTTCACATACATATATGTATTAAAAGTTTTATATTTGCTGTTGTCATTCTGACAGGCTACGTAGCTGTCACTGACACACTCGCCAATGGCCACACCACAAATATATTAAGCTGTCAATTTGGCGCTATCTGTATGTGAGTTGTATGTAAATAACTTTGAATTTCATTAAGAATTTTATTTTTTTTTTTTGTCTTTTTATACCCTACACCACTTTAGTGCGTTCGGACCGAATAAACGGATCCTAAACCTTCTCCCGTCTCAGGGAAAAGTGTTACTTTCATTAGGGTACAAGTCCATTGTAGAGATGACAACCTAATGATCATCAAACCTCTAAAGTTTCGCATTTTAGTTGTATATAATATGCTCTCATTCACCAAATAACTGACCCATCCTTTAATGAAAATATTGGTTATTGAGGACCGGACGTCCTCAATATCTTAAATTTTCTTTTCTTCTCTCAATTTTGTTGCTCCTTACACATTTAAGAGAACAGCTGTTCAGAAAATCGGATTCATCCACTGGGACACAGATAAACGTCCTCCTCTGGGACATAGCTAAACTCTCATTCATCTTCCTCAACATTCGCTCTATTTCTTCCTTTTTGGAAAATGGTATGTTGGTGTTGTTGTAATATCATCTGACAATTCAATTCAAATTCGGAACTCTCTACTACATTTTAGGGTTGAGAAGGTTAAGAGTTTCCACCAGTACATCTAAGACATACACTACCCGCATTATCTACAGCGGAGGTCATGTAAGGTCAACTGCCATGACGTTAAATATGTCTTTAGGGGAACGTTTCCTTTACCAATTTTGGATAATTAAGCAAACTATTATGATGGATAACCTAACTTTCCTTCCTCCTTGATGCAACATGATAATTTTAGATTTCTTCATAAAAGAACAGACAATCCACAAGAGGATATTTTTTATTTTAGACGTTTGTAATCAAATTTTGTTATTCATAAAAATAGCGAAGCTTTCCTTGATAGAATCGCTATATTTTCATCGTTTCGAAACGGTTTCAAACCTTGTTACATACATTTTTTATAATCAGTAGATTAACTATATATTTTTTGTGGTAGAGTATCATATAGTGTCCTTTGTCGACCATAATTTCTTAGTTAACATTTTTGTTTAAGAAAAGTTCTGCATGCTTATAGAAATATTTAAGTAAAAAAGATCGGTTAAAAGTATAGCTAAGGTGGTCTGTAAATAAATTCTTTTGCTTCTTCATAAATACTAAGATTTTGATCTGGTGTCGAAAAAAAATAAAAAAACAACTCTTGTTCTCAAATTTGGGATTCATTTGCATTAAAATCATTTGCCGCTGTTTCTCACCCAAATCCTAACCTTTTTAACATAATCATTTTGTTTCCTTATTTCTGTTGCTGTCTCTAACATTTAATCACATGTAAACTACTTTAAACAATTTCATTTAATGCAAGGATTGAAAGAGAGTTTTCGTATTCAAATGTTTACACGATTTCATGGTCTCACACTGCATTATGTTTAACTAACCAAAATGACACAATGTGACACATTTTTCTTTTAAATACAATTCAAACCAGTTGAACTGAAACAATATGTCCATTCAACATAATTTACAGTAACAGCGGGATACAGTTTTCTTGTAAGTGTGAGAAACGGTGATAAATGTTCAAGTACATTACAACTTACTTGATGAAAAGCCAGGATTTTAATGATGGTCAAAAGGGTCCAATGACAGTTTGAAAGACAGTTTAATATAGTTTGGTTAACTTTAAAAAAAAACTTTTTATATGCATACGACTGAACGATACACAACAAAGTTTAAAGTTCTTTGATATGGACGTAATAAGCAGACATATAACTTCCTTTAGGACTAACTGATTCTTAAAAACTATAAGATTCCATGGAAATATGTTTTATTTCAACAACATAATCAACCGCCATCAACAACATCTAATGGCGTATTTGGTAGATTTAAGTACGATCTCCTTACCTGTCAGGTGTCCTACCTGTCAGGTGTCCATTCCTGTCAGGTGTCCTACAACTAGCAAACAACGGAATAGAAGCTTCACCATTCCATCGTTCAAACATTTCAAACAACAGCATATTAGTTTCGAGTTAATAGTAGGATGTATAATACATCAAATTGGATGATATACAACTAGGCCACTATCTGGTCTGTTGGGCGCTCCTTTACTTAGATATGTTGATGGAAAATCTTTATAATTCGATATTCAGTTACAAAATGTAGTTTTTCAAAATTTCTCAATCAATATTCGTGAGAGATGTATATTTCTGGAATTACAAACATAGCTCCTGAATCTAAGAGAAAAGTTGCCTAGAGAACAGCAAGTTTGCTCAGTGAAGAGTTGTCCAGAATAGAGCAATATTCTCTAGCGAAAAGTTTTCCATAAAAAAGGAAATATTTTCAGAATAATTTTCTTGGAAAACACTTGTCTAGAATTGAGTAGCTTTGAGCAGTCTTTCATTTCGAGAAAGGCCTGGCAATGACAAAGAAAGTTAGTTCGTTCAACAATACTTATAAAGTTGGGCCTTTAATTCGGTTGTCCACTCAAAATAGGTACCATCATAATAACCACAGACTAACTCATTCCCCAACGTTTAAACCATCATCCTGCCATTTAAGTTTTAACGACAGTCGAAAGGGATTTCAAACAATTTCCAGTGTCAGTGGGCTACAGCTACAGACCCCAAATATAAATATGTCAATATACTAGAACGCCTTACATCCATTTAAGTTTTAACGACAGTCAGAAGGTATTTCAGCCAAATGCCGTTTAGAACGAGTCCAATAGGTTACAGCTAAAGACCTTAACGACAGTCAGAAGGTATTTCAGCCAAATGCCGTTTAGAACGAGTCAAATAGGTTACAGCTAAATACCTTAAATACAATCTCGAGATTGTAAGAAAAATTAAGTAAGCTCCTAATGGGTACAGAAGTCGAGTACTTTACTAGAACGCCTTACGGTCATTTAGGTGTTAACGACAGTCAGAACGGATTTCAGCCACAGCTACAGACCTCAAATACAAATGACTTCTGTAGTTTCAAGTTCCGAAAAAAACTAAAGCAATTGGTAACATCTCAATATTTGATTTTAATAAGTCGATTACTTGACCTGAACGCCATACAGCCTATTTCACGTTGGTACATTTACAATCACGGGGTAAGCTTAAGACGATTCACTAGCACCTCAGCGCAAAGCTTGCATGACAACGTACATGATTCTGCCGCTCTATGTACTTGAGCTATATATTCTCTGAGCACTACTGCACCGTTACTTAACTTCATCAAATAGTATGAACAAAGTAAACCCTGAACATTCCCGGAATTATATCGTACATCCATCACCATTCATCCTAGCTTACTTCTCATTTAGTTGAGAAAAAATATTCGACACCCCTAATCGGCAATTGCACTGAACTTAGTTTTCAAGATGCATCAGCCTATTAACCAACATTCTCTTCCCACATGTGTGGTTTTAGACCATAACCCTTCCAATAACTAGGGCAAAACAAAGTCCGAAACTCTGTACAGCGGGCTACGGGTTCCCATTATACAAAATAATAGGTTTTAACTGTCTCTTCCCGTGCATTCAAAGCAAAAGTGGATGATGCAAGTTAACACGCTCCGCATCTTGACGTCATACAAGTTCAACATACTTATTCTACCAACCTGCTGACCATGCACAACAAAGAGTTCAACATACTTATTCTTCCAACCT
>NC_060952.1:83960810-83973203 GCF_022045245.1 Lucilia cuprina
CTAGTTCAGTTCTAGTTCAGTTCTAGTTCAGTTCTAGTTCAGTTCTAGTTCAGTTCTAGTTCAGTTCTAGTTCAGTTCTATTTCAGTTCTAGTTTAGTTCTAGTTCTAATTCAGTTCTAGCTCAGGTCTAGTTCAGTTTTATTCCAGTTCTAGTTCAGTTCTATTTCTGTTTTGTTCAGTTCTAGTTCACTTCTAGCGGTCTCTTAACATCCTAACATCTATATAATTTCAAGAGCTATGTAAATTTTTACGCTGCTTGTTATAATCAATAAAACAGATTTTAATTACTAATCACGCAGGTGCTTTTTTCGCAGAAAGTGTTACTAGTTCAAGAAGTAAATGTATTGAAAAGAAAATAAAATAAAACCCCCCACCATTATTACATGCTGTTACAATCAACCAAACACTGCCCATAAGAGAGCTTAATTTAAATTATCTTAAAATAATATTGAATGTTAAAATTAATCTTAAAATCAAAATCAGGTGCATTTTCTTTTTGTTTATCTTATGATTAAAGTTTTAATGACAAAAAATTTTAGTATTATCCTAAAAAATATGATCAAAATTAAAATGAATATGTTCGAACAGATGATAGCCTACACCTTGCGCTGGCATTACCAAAAATATGTGTATATTAAGCTCGCTAAAATAGTGGTAAGGAAATAAAACTGAGATTAAAAGAAAACTTTTTAATTAATACCTTAATTTCGGTGAAGTTCAAAAACAAATCTGAATTGTAAAAAAAAAAACAAAGTAGTCTTTAAACTAAAATTTGATTAATGACAACTCTTATGTCATGGCATCTGTAGGCTGTAGACAATGTAAACAAACATATTTGACAGATAAAGAAAAAATAAAAGCAAGACATTACAAGTTTGCCATTTGTAACGTGCAATTTAAAAAGAAATATTTTTTTTAAGTTTAGTCTATACTAGACAGGCACTTAAACCGGAATTTTTGACATTAGTTGTCAAAACAATAATGGCTAGAGAGCTTTGTTTATGTAGCTGAAAATGTTTGTATTGACATAAACATAATAGACAGGGTTCTATAGTTGAAACGAAAAGTTAGAGAGGCTAGAGAGCTTTGTTTACAGAGCTGAAAATGTTGGTATTGACATAAACATAATATATAGGGATCTATAGTTGAAACGAAAAGTCGACTTTTCGACTTTTTGCATTTTATGAAAAGTCGATTTTTCGACTTTTCTACTTCTTTCATTTAATTAAAAGTCGACTTTTAGACTTTTCGACTATAAGTATTTTATAAATAGTCGACTTTTCGACATTTCGATTTTTTCGACGTTTCGACTTTTTTCGACTTCTTTCAAATTTTTCGACTTTTTGACTTTTTCCGAATTTTCATTTTTTCGACTTTTTCGACTTTTTTCGACTTTTTCCGACTTTTTTCGACTTTCAGACTTTTCGACTTTTATTAAAAAAGTCGACTTTTCGACTTTTTACATAGACAATAGTCGAGTTATCGACTTTTTTGGAACAAAATAGTCGACTCCGACTTTTTTCGACAAAAAGTCGATTGTTCGAAAGTCGATTTATAAAACCCTAATAATGGAAGTTCTTTTAAGCAGAGGTGGAAGTATTATGACTATTTAAGTTTGTAGAGTACTTTTTTTAAGGCGAAAGTACTTTTTTTATATACATATCTCAACTATTAAGCAACTGTTTTCTTAAACCTTATCTTTTTTTTGTAAGAATAGCAATAGTTAATTTAGATTAAGATTCCTATAATAAACCCTCCATAACTTTATTAATCATTTATGAATATTTCCTTAAATTTATCGCTTTTAGTACTTTTACCTTTAAATTTTTATTGATTCTATATTTAAAAATCTTGATTAAACGAGAGCAAACTAAATTTAAACCGGAAATATAACTTGTCCCCTGCAGTCAAAAAGACAACTTCCAGGCCAACAAGTCTGCAACATCATCGACCAAAAACAAAACAAGTCTTTGTTAAATTGCTAAATAGTTTTTTATCTCTTTAACGACATTTAATGTGGTCAGTGCTTCTACAACATTGTGTACCAAAAGAGGCCATATTCGATTTTATTTTTGCTTTCGTCCTCATTTTTGCGTGAGTAAGAAATAAAAGGTAAAATGAGTTTAATACATAATAATCTGGTTCTCGTAACATTTAAATACACATTAATAACGAGGCAGTATCAGTTAATTGTGGCACTTTTTTTTTAACACGCAACGATAGTTTGCTGGGGGGCAGGAAAAATTTACTTTTGTTAGTACTTTTTTAAAATAGCGTAATATCCACCCACTTCGCCCGAGAAATGCTTAACGCAATGTTAAGACACCATTTATGACAAAAGTTTAACCCATATCTCTTTATATCACTTTAGTGGGGAGGGTATATTGGGTTTTTGCTGATGTTTGTAACATACAAAAATATTCCTCCTATACCCACCTTAAAGTATACCAATCGGTTCAGAATCATTTTCTGAGTCGATTAGGCTATGTCCGTCCGTCTGGCTGGCTGTCCATGTAAAGCTTGTGCGCAAGGCCGCAATTTTCAAGATAATTAGATGAAATTTGGCACACACGCTTCTCTTGGCCCAAAGACGAAGCCTATTGAAAATGGTTAAAATGGGTCCATTATTTCGACTAGACCCCATACAACCGTACCCCCCAAATAGAGCCTTTTGGCTTATAATTAATTTAAATGATCTATTATGTTAACAAAAGTCGACAAAACTTAGTTTTATAGAACTTTAAATGACACTATCGATTTTTGTAATGATCGGGCTTCATTTGACCCTGTCCCCCAAACAAACTCCCCTTCAGAATATGACTTAAAGGCCAAAATTTACTTCCAAACACTAATAACATTTTTAAATTCTACATAAATAATATTGAAAAAGACTTAACTCCCCCTACCAACATTTTTAAGTATAGGGCCATATTTTGCCCTACTCCCCTTTGAGCCCACTTAAAAAAAATTTTTTTTTTTGCCAAAAAAAGGAAAAATATTCCTAAATAAAGGTAAAAAACAAACCAAATTCTTTATTTTTTAAATAATCCCCATTTTTAACATACATACTCACTGGTGTAGGGTATCATATGGTCGGCTACGACCGACTATACATTCATACAGGCTATCTGCAACAACGATATGAACATATTAGAACGAAATAAGTGAATCGTGGCAACAACATAAGTTTACTATAACAGAACAGACTACCTTCAACAGCGACATAAACGAAATAAGTGATCAAGTTGTAGAGGACTTGGCAACGATTATGTATCTCGGTTGCCACTTCAGTTGCGTTGCCAGTTGCCAAAATGAGGGATAATAGACGCTTTAGCTTCGAAACTTTCTAAGTAGTTTATGGTTTTTCAATAAAAAATTTCACCCAATGAGTTTTTGTTGACCTAAACCTTTAGACGCAACTAAAATTTGGTTGTAATAGATAAACGACCTATTAAAATATGTAAAAGATTCAACAGATTTGGAACGACTTAAGTGGTATTATAGAAAAATCAAAAAAGTACTTTTTTAAAAAAGTTCCATTTTATGGGTTTTCACCTAATTCACACTCTACATACTTAATTTCATAATTCCAGGTTCATTATTATAGAAAATGCAAAAAGTACATTTTAAAAAACAAAAATGTACCAAAAAACAAAAAAGTACCTTTTGTAGAACGAAAAAGTGCCAACAAGTTCTCTTTTATGGGTTCTCATCTAATCCGGGCTCTTCATACATAATTTCATATTTATGGGTTCAATATAATAGAAAATTCAAAAAGTACCTTTTGAAAAACGAAAAAGTACAACAAAAGTTCCCTGTTATGGCTTCTAACTTAAGCCGGGATTCACATACTTAATTTCATGTTTTTAGCCAATGACAACACATGGGGTTTCACCTAATTCAGACTCTATATATATATAATTTAATATTTCTAGGTTCAATATTATGAAAAATTCAAAAGGTACTCTTTGAAAAACAAAAAAGTACCAAAAATTGTCTCATTTTTGAGTTTTCAACTAACTCCGACTTTATAAACTTAACTTCATGTTTTTAGCTGCATTATTATAGAAAATTTATAAAGTACCTTTTGAAAAAGTACCAAAAAGTTCCCTTTTATGGCTTCTAAATTAAGCCAGGCTCCACATACATAATTTCATGTTTTTGGCCAATAACAGCGCACTAGCGTTGCTTTAGCTCTGCTGCTCTCGCTCTGCCAGACATGACAGACAGACATGGCTTAATCGATTCCGCTATCTATAAGGATCCAGAATATATATACTTTATAGAGTCGGAAAATTATATTATAGAAATTACAATGGCAAACTTATATATACCCATCTCACAAAGGTGAATAGTATAAAAATGAACAGACTAGCAATATGGGGCGTGGCACTTTTTTATGATTGATATTTATTTCTTTTACAATTTTTTGTAAAATAAATTGATTTTTTTCATTAAACCATTTTGAAGTTGTCACAAAAACTGCCATTTGACTAAGTTGCATGCAACAGGTTTTTTTTCTGCAACATTCTTATTTATTTTGCTTTCTTCGCTTTGTTTTGCTACTTTTAAATATATTAAGTGCAATCTTAATATAATTTTGTGTTTGTTAAAAAGTATCTGCAAGTTGTATGGATGACTGAGCTTGTATAAGCAGCTAAAAAAAAAAAAAACAACGAAAAAGAAGAAAGTAGAGTCTGTCATGATCAATTGCATTAAACCCTACAAGTAAGCAATACATAGTTTTTACATATCCATCTGTATGTCTATCTTTCTATCTATCTATCTGTCTATCTATCTATCTATCTATCTATCTATCTATCTATCTATCTATCTATCTATCTATCTATCTATCTATCTATCTATCTATCTATCTATCTATCTATCTATCTATCTATCTATCTATCTATCTATCTATCTATCTATCTATCTATCTACCTATCTATCTATCTATCTATCTATCTATCTATCTATCTATCTATCTATTTATCTATCTATCTATCTATCTATCTATCTATCTATCTATCTTTCTTTCTATCTATTTCTCTATCTATCTATTTCTCTATCTATCTATCTATCTATCTATCTATCTATCTATCTATCTATCTATCTATCTATCTATCTATCTATCTATCTATCTATCTATCTATCTATCTATCTATCTATCTATCTATCTATCTATCTATCTATCTATATCTATCTATCTATCTATCTATCTATCTATATATATATATTTTATATATATATATATATTATATATATATATATATATATTATATATATTATATATATATATATTTTATATATATATATATATATTATATATAATATATATATATATATATATATCTATCTATCCTTTTTATCTATATATTATTGATTTATCTATATATTATCTATTTATAAATCACTAATGTGTCCATAAACGCGAAGTAGGGTAAAAAAGCAACAAATTATATATACTCATCATGTACAAACCTCTAACGATGACGTGTAACCTAAAGAAGAGCATGCAAAAATCAGCGGTTGCTTTTTGGTCTGGTTGTTAGAATTATAAACATTATCTTAAATGGGCGTATGTCTGTCTATATGTATGTATATACGTACCACCCAGAGGCAATCTGTCTCTTAACTTCAGAAGTTTGTAATACATTATGTTTCTATTGTGTCTTTTTGCGTGTTTTACAAGATTCGTTTAATTTAATTAATAGCGAATACATATTTCATTTTTCTTTGCAGAAAACTTTCAATATCATTTTAATCTTAAAATCTTTATTGTTGTAATTTCAACACTACGATTATTTTTTCACAAATAGAGGAAAACAAATCGTCTAATTTTCCGCAACCGCTACATACAAAGTTAAGCAATATTTTTAATTTGTGACATAAAGTTGATTGAAAGACATGTGAAAACAGCTGTTGAAATTAATAAATTTTAAACTTGCATACAAGCAAAATATTTATTGATGTTTTAACAAACTTATCGCATTTTTATCGATTTCATTTAATACACTATTTAATATAATTTTCTCCCTTTGGGCGTTTTTTACACATTTATTTATTTTGCCTGTGCAAATACCTATTATTTTAACAAGTTTTTATAATGTAGAATTAATTAGAGGTTATTAAATCGGTATATACATTTATTTTAATGGTTTATTACATAAACTATTCTCCTCAACACTTGATTATAAGAGATATTATGTTGCACGAACAAAAAAAGGGAAAATGAAAACTTTTTACTTTATGACAAATTGATCGTGTATAGCGGTGGGCACAATAGGGGCGTTATCAATATGACACTAACTAAGGCACCGACATGGGTAACGAAGCAGAGATGTTTTTGAGGTAATCTCTTTCGGTTGATCATTTTGAACTATTTTCTGAAACCTTAATACCTAAGACATAAGCAATAAAGTGACTCCGTTAAGTTTATCGATAGTGTTCTAGTCTATCAGTCAGTCCGAATTTCGAGAGTTCCAATCACATGAAAGAATGTTTGCGGATTAGCATATATTTGGATTGCGTACTAGCCTCACTTTTAGTTGTTTCACACATTTCAGATAGATATATAGATAGATAGATAGATAGATAGATAGATAGATAGATAGATAGATAGATAGATAGATAGATAGATAGATAGATAGATAGATAGATAGATAGATAGATAGATAGATAGATAGATAGATAGATAGATAGATAGATAGATAGATAGATAGATAGATAGATAGATAGTTAGTTAGTTAGTCAGTTAGTTAGTTAGTTAGTTAGTTAGTTAGTTAGTTAGTTAGTTAGTTAGTTAGTTAGTTAGTTAGTAAGTTAGTTAGTTAGTTAGTTAGTTAGTTAGTTAGTTAGTTAGTTAGTTAGTTAGTTAGTCTGACTGGAACTCTAACCACTAACCCACATTGTGATATTGTGTTGTCCTAAGAAGTAGTTAATTGACTCCTTATACCCTCCAGGTCCTGTTGTCTTGATGAACCGTACCCATCTTTTTGTTCTTGTTTAAAATGTAGAAGTCATGTGGAAACAGATTTTCGGTCTCAACCTTGTCACGGTCACTGTTAAAGTATAATCAATATTTCACAATAAGTCTGATAATGAAAAGCCCACGAAATCACTCCTCTTAGGGGTCTTTGTTTTCTCCTCCCTCGTTGTCTGGGCACTAGTTATATTACAATTTCTTTTTGGCATTCGTAATAAGTACTGACATCTCTTTTGACTTCTTGTACAACTGCTGGAATATTTCTCTTCAAAAAAAATTTTCGTCACACACATACACACACACAAATTTTTTAAGAGCTGCACATTTATTCAGCCTTTTGGTGAAAAATTACTCTTGACAGCTGCACGCAAACCGGGTAATAATTTGTTAAACAATTTTTGTTGTTTAAGAAAAAATAAATCTTTGGTTTGTCTGTGTTAACTTGGTCGTTAAGGAGCGAAAAAAGAAATCCCGCCAATTGTAAGTTCAAAATGTAGAGTAAAGGAAAAAAATATGTTACTGCTAATGAACTTGTCTGTTGAGTTAGTTTTCAGTTGTTTTTGTTTTTTTTTTTGCAGGATTTCAAACTGGTCATACAAAACAAACATGGAATTGGCACACTTGTAATGTCTTTAGTTTTGGCTCGATCAATTTGTTTAAATTAATAAATTTTATTTATTGTTTACATTTTTATCATAAATTATATTTTCACTTTACGGTATTGTAATTGAAAGTATAGCATCGGTGATCGGTAGTCATACTAACATTGAGATGATATAATATGGTTTTTATGAAAGTTTATAAGGTGCTGATTTGTACTATTTGCTGCAGTATTTGTGAACATTTCTTTCGGCCCCTGTTATGCAGTCGTACCGTTCACTGTGCCCATGTAATGTTAAAGTGTTTTTTAAAACATACATAGTTTTTTAATAGATATTAATAGAAAACAAGCCAAATTTTAAAAATTTAATTTTTCTTTTTTTGTCTGATTTCAGATAACTTATGGTTAATTACTTTAATCGTTTCAATTAGCACCATCTTAATTATACGAAAAACCACATTTTACAAATTTAAAAGTCTCTATAAGTTATATTGTTTTTTTCTAATTAAATAACTTACACCTGCAAATTACATATGTATGTATGTATGTATATATGTATGTATGGATGCATGTATGTATGTATGTATGTATGTATGTATGTATGTATGTATGTATGTATGTATGTATGTATGTATATAATTTGTATCTCTTAACTTCAGTTTAACTGATAAATTGCAACGTTTTTTATACCCTTCACCTTCGTGAGAAGGGTATATATAAGTTTGTCATTCCGTTTGTAATTTCTATAATATAATTTTGCGACCCTATAAAGTATATATACATTCTGAATCCTTATAGATAGCCGAGTCGATTAAGTCATGCCCGTCTGTCTGTTGAAATCAATTATCTGAAGACACCAGATATCTTCGAAATCTAAATCTTCAATAATTCTGTCAGACATGCTTTCGAGAAGTTTCCTATTGAAAATCAGCAAAATCGGTTCATAAATAACTGAGATATGGGTAAAAATCTGAGACTACCTCTGAAAATTTCCTCAACAAATTATAAATAAAAGCATAAAAACAACCAGGAGATAAAGAAGTAATATGTTGGTAATACAGCTCATATTTGTTTGAGGGTGGTAATACAGTTTGACGGTGGTAGTACAGTACAACGGTTAATATTTCTTTCTGCTTCAGTTTATATTTGTTTGTGTGAATGTTATGTGTGGCATGTGTGCAGAGATACAAAATAAATAAAAGCTGTTTTTTAAGACATATTTGGTGAAGGGTATACTAAGATTCGGCACAGCCGAATATAGAAATCTGACTTGTTTTTTGTCAAACTAACAAAAAAAATTTTACTTATAAATGCTCTAATAAGTAGTTAATGTTTTATAATCTGATTATGGAAATATTTTATTGCATTACGCGAAAAGTTAATAAATATTAAAATTAATTGTTTTAAAACGTAATTAATATCCGTTTAAACAGTAGATTTTTTTTGAACTCTGCTTTAATGATGAAGCTATTTATAGCTTAATTATATAAATGTTTATTTATAGACCAAATGTTTTCCATACACATAATATACACAGTAAACTTTATCTGAAAACTTTCAGTCCATGAGATTCCATATTTAAACCTTACTTTTTAAAAATAATATCACAAAGCTTAAGTACTTATATAATACATTATTTGTAAGTGATTACAAGACTGCATCTTAACAATGCCAAAGGTTAGCAAACACATTTTTAAAGTAACTGTATCTATATCAAAGAGCAAAAGTTAACTTTTAATAACAATGTTTTAACCATAAATGTATTTATATTAATATAATAAATATTATTTTAATTAATAGTTAGCGGTTGTCTGTTGGCATTCACACCCAGTTTAGGAATCAAGTTATTAAAAATGGTTTACAAGTGCTATGAAAAATAACAGTTTAATTTGGGAAAAATGGGTGTGTATTGTTAAGTACAAAGGCTACATATTGTGAAATATTTTTCAAATTATATGAAAACTCTATTAGCTGCAAGTAATTTGTGGACTGGAGTCTGTAATCTAGTATATAGTCCAAACTATTGTATACTCAATATTTCAAAATATATACTTATAACAACTAAATATTAGTATATAGTCTAGACTATAATCTAGCTCATAATCCAGACTATAGTTTATAGCAAAGACTATAGCTTAAGCCTATAGTCGAGTCCATAGTCGAGACTATAGTCCAGTCGATATTCGAGACTATAGTACAGTCTATAATTGAGACTATAGTCCAGTCTACAGTCGAGGCAATAGTCCAGTCTACAGTTCAGAATATAATCCAGTCTATAGTCTAGACTGTAGTCCAGTCTATAGTCAAGACAATAGTCCAGACTATAGTCTAGGCTTTAGTCCAAACCACAGTCTATACTATAGTTCAGTCTATAGTCGAGACTATAGTACAGTCTATAGTCGAGGCAATAGTCCAGACTATGGTTCAGTCTATAGTCGAACCTATAGTCCAGTCTATATAGTCCATTCTATAGTCAAGCATATAGTCCAGTCTACAGTCGAGACTATAGTCTAGTCTATAGTCGGGACTATAGACAAGCCTATAGTCGAGACTATAGTCCAGTCTATAGTGCATACTATAGTCTAGTCTGTAGTGGAGACTATAGTCCAGACTATAGTCTAGTCTATAGTGGAGACTATAGTCCAGACTATAGTGCATACTATAGTGTAGACTATAGTCTAGTTTATAGTCGAGACTATAGTCTAGTCTATAGTAGAGACTACAGTTCAGATTATAGTCTAGTCTATAGTAGAGACTATAGTCCAGACTAATAAGTAGTCAATAGTCGAGACTAATGTCCAGACAATAGTCTAGACTATAGTATAGTCAATAGCAGAGGCAATAGTACAGACTATAGTTCAGTCTATAGTCGAGACTATAATCTAGTCTATAGTCGAGACTATAATCTAGTCTATAGTCGAGACTATAATCTAGTCTATAGTCAAGACTATAGACCAGACTATAGTCCAGTCTATAGTCGAGTCTACAGTCCAGTCTATATAGTCCATTCCAGAATATAGTTCAGACTATAGTCGGGACTATAGACCAGTCTATAGTGGAGACTATAGTCAAGTCTATATTGTAAGCTATAGTAGAGACTATAGTTCACATTAAAGTCTGGACATTAGTCGAGACTATAATGTAGTCAATAGTCGAGACTTATGTACAGACAATAGTCTAGTTAATAGTCGAGACTATAGTCTAATCAATAGCAGATACTATAGTCTTATATTAAATTCCAGACTATAGTCGAGTCAATAGTCGAGACTAGAATGTAGTCTATAGTCGAGGCTATAATCTAGTCAATAGTGAGACTATAGCCGAGACTGTAGTCCAGAATATAGTCTAGTCTATATTTCAGGCTATAGTCTAGTCAATAGGAAATACTATAGTCTAGATTAAATTCCAGACTATAGTCGAGTCAATAGTCGAGACTAGAATGTAATCTATAGTCGAGGCTATAGTCTAGTCAATAGTGACACTATAGTCGAGACTGTAGTCCAGACTATAGTCTAGTCTATATTTCAGACTATAGTATTTTATAGTTAGTGTCTTAAGTGCTCTGGGGAGGCTTTCTGTACACAAAATGGTTTGACAGCCCTAGGGTTAAAATTAAATAATGTATTTTTTTTTTTGTTTACAGATTTGATTAAGCCTTCTAGTCATGTACTTAGATCTGTGTGGGCTTTATTATTGTTATAAATTACCCAAGACAAAAGACAAGTAAGCGATTAAAAAGCTTTAAAAATATTACTTTAACAAAATATTTAGGCTTCTGTTTTGTCAATAAATTAACAATATTCCAATCTGGGAGAGCTTTTAAAACAATTTTAAAGTTAATTTAACGTGTTAATACCTATTTTTAATAATTTCTATTCGTATTCTATAATACTCGAAGAGCGTTTAATAAAAATAATATCCATTTCACTTAAATTCAATATTTTTGCTACAATTTAAAAATGAAATTAAGTCTTAGCTTAAATTAAAGCTATATTTTTTTGTTTCCTTAAGCTTTTAAACGATTACAATCTACGAATACATCTATAAACTCATGATCACGCTGCATGATTATATACCTGCCATTCAGTGCCACTATTATATCTATAATTTTTACAATTGTTTTGTTTATGAACAAAAAAAAAATTGTATGTACAAAAGAAAATTATTATTTCAAACGGCAAAAAAATGAAACGTGTAGTAAGTAGTTTTGTTTTAAGAAAACCAAAATACAAAGCTTTTCAATGATTCTTAAATAATACCGAAGTAAAGATGATTGTGGCGGTTACTGACTGGCTTTTTGAATAATAATAATAGTAGTAGTAGTATTTTTTATACTTTTACATCTTATTCATATACATAGCATGTGGTTTGATGTTTTTCTAAGACGTGAGGGAATTTTGTTAGGAGAGTTACTATTTATGTTTTGAGATATTACAACTAGACATGGTTTCATATAGTGCTGACTTATGTCTAGTCCAGAGTTCAGATTTATAGATTATATTATACTATCTTAACTAGTACTTAGTCGAGTCTTGTCCATAGTCCATACTATTATCTAGTCTATAGTCCAGAATATAGTGTAGTTCATAGTCTAGTCAGTTCAAAGTCTAGTCAGTACAGTCTAGTATATAGTCTAGTCTATAGACTAGACTATAGTCTAGTCTATAGTCTAGTCTATAGTCTAGTCTATAGTCTAGTCTAAAGTCTAGTCTATAGTCTAGTTAATAGTCTAGTCTATAGTCTAGTCTATAGTCTAGTCTATAGTCTAGTCTATAGTCTAGTCTATAGTCTAGTCTATAGTCTAGTCTAT
>NC_060952.1:83973303-83983303 GCF_022045245.1 Lucilia cuprina
ACTGAACTAGAACTGAACTAGAACTGAACTAGAACTGAACTAGAACTGAACTAGAACTGAACTAAAACTGAACTAGAACTGAACTAAAACTGAACTTGAACTGAACTAAAATTGAACTAGAACTGGACTAGAACTGAACTAAAACTGATCTAGAACTGAACAAGAACAGAACAAGAACAGAACTAGACCTGAACTAGAATTAAAACTAAACTATAACTGACCTAGAACTGAATAAGAATTTAAGAAGACCTAAAACTGAACTAGAACTTGTCGTCGGTATTAATAAAACAGCCCAAACAGCAATTGTATATCAAATGACATGTGTAGGTACTTAAAGATAATATTCGTTTGTTAGAAATTTCTTCAACTGATAATAATAAAATTGTTATAACATTCTCACTTATGTAGAAACTTTGTTTGTTTGTTTGTTTGAGTATAATATAAATTTAATATTCTTATCGCAGTCTGAAAGCAATTGTTTAGTTATTATTTTTTTCTCTGTTGATGATTGTATATTGTTTGTTGGTGTAGTTGAACTAAATTTGAATTCAAAATGTTAATCGCCAGAATTCAGTAATGTAGGGCAGTGATGTATATGTATATACATTTGTATCTACTCTTACAATTCTACGAATAAAAGTAACAATTTTTATTTAAAATTGAATTATAATTATTTGGTATTATTTTTTGTAAAAATATGTAGGTATCATTGATTGATTGATTTTAAAGATTTAGAATTTTATTCATAACAATTTATCACATGTTTATAATACAACTTTTCAAATAAAATTTGTTCAATAAACATTTAATAAATTGTTATGAATAAGTTATTTAATATTTAATTATTATATTTTCTTTTAATTTTTTTTTTTTTTTTTTTTTTTGATAATGTTTTGGCTGATATGCAACAATTTTTTTTTTTTTAAATAATGCCTTCTTGCCATTCAGAAACCAGCACAGGATTTACTTGTTTCTAATATGTAGTTTACATTTACTGCGATTGCCTTTTGGTCAGCAATTTCTTTATATCATTTTTATGTAAAACAAGTCATATTAAAAATATATCTTACGAAAACCGGTTGTCATTTTGATATAGGTTTTAACACCACTAATAAATCATTGTGCCCAAAGCCCTTAATTCCTAAAATATTAAATTATTTTTAAAGTAGAAAAACTTTGCTTAAAAAGAAAAAAATAAATAAAACAAACTGAAATATTTACAAAAACTAGTTACTTGCTATATGTATATACTTTTAACTTATAGTGCAGACGATAGTCAGTCCGTCATAGTGACTAACAAAGTAACAAATATTAATTAACTATTTATTCTAGTGCAACTAGAACTGAACTAGAACTGAACTAGAACTGAACTAGAACTGAACTAGAACTGAACTAGAACTGATCTAGAACTGAACTAGAACTGAACTAGAACTGAACTAGAACTGAACTAGAACTGAACTAGAACTGAAATAGAACTAACTAGAACTGAACTAGAACTGAACTAGAACTGAACTAGTGCTGAGCTAGAACTGAACTAGAACTGAACTAGAACTGAACTAGAACTGAACTAGAACTGAACTAGAACTGAACTAAAACTGAACTAGAACTGAACTAGAACTAGAACTGAACTAGAACTGAACTAGAACTGAACTAGAACTGAAGTAGAACTGAACTAGAACTGAACTAGAACTGAACTAGAACTGAACTAGAACTGAACTAGAACTGAACTAGAACTGAACTAGCACTGAACTAGTACTGAACTAGAACTGAACTAAAACTGAACTAGAACTGAACTAGAACTGAACTAAAACTGAACTAGAACTGAACTAAAACTGAACTAGATCTAAACTAGAACTGAACTGGAACAGAAAACCCAATTTTTTAAATCTTTAATTTTTTGTGCACCCTACTCATCAATTTACAATCCCAATTAAATAAATTTCCAATAAAAATTGTCAATGATTGTATTGATGCATGTTAAGAAATGAATTGATGTATGTTAAGAAATGAAGCAAAGTTAGCACATAAGAGGATGAAGTTTAAAAACGTAGCTCATATTAAAAGCGGTCATTGATTGTCTTCTTAAAAATGCCAACGAGCTGTAATGGAAACCATTTAAAAATAGCAAAAACGTTGACTGATATAAAAGTGTTATAAAGTCTGACTTCTAAAGAGTTCAAAGTCGTTTTACAATTTATACAATTTTTCTAGTTTTTAATTAATAGTACAGGAGAGTGTAGGTACTTACAATAAGTTTAAGGCACTTTTGAGGTATTTAAAAGTTTTTCAATTGACCAGCTGGACCCTTTTTTAATCACTTACTTAATTGACAGAATGTTTAAATACTTTTACCTATATTTTATTGAAAGTCATATTATTAATGAAAAATCAAGTAAGTTGCATATAATTAACTGCATTAACTAAGTTATATATTTAATAAACAATTAATTATACGATGAATACCACAGTAAAATTCTCGTATGTACAAATTAACTAAATGGCAACGATGGCATTTTCTATTCAACTTATATGATTGTATGCTGTATTATTTGAGAAGCAACAACTGACAGCATTAGAAAAATAAATGACAAGAGAACAAATTTGACATGTCTGTTGTAATGTGAATTTAGAAAATTTTTGTGTCATATGTCAATATTTGTTAAAATAGTTGGGGATTCAGAAAATATGTAATTTTTTAAATTTATAGAATTACAACATTTTATTAATTAAATATATTTAATAATTTTATTTAAAAATAATAATAATTATAACAAATTAATGTATTAACGGTAAAAATTATTTAATTTTCATTGCAGGTATGTCCAGAATTCCCGAAGTCCTATATTATTATTTTTGTAAGTCTGCAAACATAAATACGATTATTCTTAATTAGATCTAGTTAAGTTTAGCTTAGTTTAGTTTTAGTTCAGTACTAATTCAGTTCTAGTTCAGTTCTAATTCAGTTCTAGTTCAGTTCTAGTTCAGTTCTAGTTCAGTTCTGGTTCAGTTCTAGTTCAGTTCTAGTTCAGTTCTAGTTCAGTTCTAGTTCAGTTCTAGTTCAGTTCTAGTTCAGTTCTAGTTCAGTTCTAGTTCAGTTCTAGTTCAGTTCTAGTTCAGTTCTAGTTCAGTTCTAGTTCAGTCTTAGTTCAGTTCTAGTTCAGTTCTAAATTACTTTTAGTTATGTTCGAGTTCAGTTCTGGTTCAGTTCTAGTTCAGTTCTAGTTCAGTTCTAGTTCAGTTCTAGTTCAGTTCTAGTTCAGTTCTAGTTCAGTTCTAGTTCAGTTCTAGTTCAGTTCTAGTTCAGTTCTAGTTCAGTTCTAGTTCAGTTCTAGTTCAGTTCTAGTTCAGTTCTAGTTCAGTTCTAGTTCAGTTCTAGTTCAGTTCTAGTTCAGTTCTAGTTCAGTTCTAGTTCAGTTCTAGTTCAGTTCTAGTTCAGTTCTAGTTCAGTTCTAGTTCAGTTCTAGTTCAGTTCTAGTTCAGTTCTATTTCAGTTCTAGTTTACATGGTTGTATGGTGTATATAATGATTTATTTTACTTAGAACTAATGAATATTTTACCGTAATTCAATTTATTATTTTTACAACCAATTTACAACTCATAACCTATCCCATGTCAGTAAATGTTATTACTATTTTTAACTTTTTGTTTTTGCCACCAACAAAAGATGACCTAAGATTCGACGTAAAATTCTTTATAAAATACTCGTGTATTTGAAATGTTAAGAAAAGTAAAACGTTTCACAAGTTTGTTTCCTGCTATCAAACAGATGATGAAATATTTAAACAAATAGTTATTGTTTAAATAATAGAATTTCTATAATATTTTCACTTTTATTTTAAACAAAAAAAAAAAATACAAACCATGAGGGGAATAAATAAATAAATGTAAACATTATTTTCAAATAGTTAGCACGAGCTGCAAGAAAATTCACTCTATATCTATATAACTGACCGTCTTTCCCTACATTTATTCAGTCGTCTGTGTAAAATATATTTTGTATTTACAGCGTGTATTAAATGTTGAGTGACTAGTGGGTCTGGTGGAGGATGTGTAACTTTGTTTGCATTTGTTGAATGAGCGAGTAAATGAATAAATGTGAATGTACTTGTATGATGTAAATTTTTTTTGTTTACATTTAAAAGTGTTTTTTTTTTCTCAGTGCACGCGTGCAACTTGTATTTATTTGTTGTTGTAAAAAGTTCAAGGTGAAATTTTCTTTCTATCTATAGGGAAATACTCTGATCAAGCGACCGGTATGTGTGTAATTTTAAAATAAACTATCAAACAAGCGCAAGTGTTAGTTTAAAAGAATTATGCAATAAATAAAATTTGATTCGTATGAAAATGATATTCACTTTTTTTGTTTTATTATAAAATTTTCAATAATTTTGTGATTTATTATTGCAGAAATAAATATTTCAATAGATTTTTTTTTGTAAATATACTTTTTATACATTTTATTTTTTTTTGTTAGCGGCCTAGATCTGATATTATTAAAAAGCGAGAAGACTTTAATTATCTCTGATTTATATGGGTATTTAATTCAACTTAAAATAACTGGTTTCAGTTATGCAGTTTAAACTACATTTTTATTTACGCGATCTTCTGTTTAAAAGATATCGAACAATTTTCAATATTACATTCAATTATATATTTATTTTAATTATATTATTATAATATTTTTTTCAGTATTTGACAGCTGAAAATTTATCTATAGAATTTTGTGAGGATCGTTCCATAATTAAACCTACCCGCATATAAGGTCCCCATAAGAAAATTACTTTAAAGAGTAATTTTGGAAATAAGCAAGTTTCTTATGAACTGAACTAGAAGTTGAACTAGAACTGAACTAGAACTGAACTAGAACTGAACTAGAACTGAACTAGAACTGAACTAGAACTGAACTAGAACTGAACTAGAACTGAACTAGAACTGAACTAGAACTGAACTAGAACTGAACTAGAACTGAACTAGAACTGAACTAGAACTGAACTAGAACTGAACTAGAACTGAACTAGAACTGAACTAGTTCTTAACTAGAACTTAACATGAACTTAACTCCGTCATAAGTTTAGGTTAGTAGTGTTAGGATTTGTACTGACTTACTGTTTGTCAATTCAAATAATTATTGTTCTGAAATTGTAAATCTAATTTCTTTGTTTATTATTTTAATTTCACTTTTTTGATTCTTTATTAACTAAACGAAAGCTTATCGCAATTTAAAATATAATATTTCAAGTTTATGAATATTTGTTTAATACAGGTACATATATACCTAGGTATATGGTGTAAAGATTTGCGTGACACAATCAGATAAAACATATATAAATTATCTACATATATATTTTTGTCAGTACACTGAAAAAAAATCGTGCTTAATTTAACGTAAAATTGTGGCACCAATTTTTCAAAATTATTACTAAGATTTCTTGCATAACATGATATATCAAACTCTATTCTAATTTTACGACAGTACGAATAGGGACTTAAATGGTCTAAGTTATAAGTATTTTATAATATTTCTTTTAATATTAAGAAGAAATTTCATTATATTATATTAAAAAATTGCGACATGGACACACAGACGCAAAAACCGACAGACGCATTAGAAAGCGATTGTGAGTTGATTGAACTACATTGGATTGGGTGTAGGACCAATATTTATAGGTCTTATTCACTATAGTTGCATTAGTTACTTACTTCTCTCGATTTATGTCGAGCTTTCTCAGAGATCGCACTATAGAATTGTTATAGATCAGATCTCATCCAACAAGTTCAATATAAATTCAGTAGCACCGAAAGGCTCTGTACTTTCTTGTACTCTATTTCTTATATTTATATTATACCTTATCCTTTTCCCACACATCATTAAATTATAGGAGATGGGGATACAAATGTCGAGTGCTTGATGGCCATTTTTACGGTGGTCTTTTTCATCCACTGGGTAGACTTGAGAATGGTCTAACATGCGTCTCTGAATCCTTTTATGAAGAACTCAGAACTCGAATAGAATCTAGATATACCGGAAGAAGACCACCCAGACAACAGCACCTACCAAACACGTCACGGTTGCCCGAAATACACAGCCAATAAATCAGGATCCTTCTTTATATCCAGATAATGTGACAAGGAATGTAGAAATTTCCAAAGTCAATTCAAACCCAATAATTTTCCCGACAAGTTGAGTGGCGGACCGGAATGTAAAACCTGTTGAGAAAGCCACAGCACCAGAGAACTTTCCTTAAGTAAGATGTATACTAAATCCTCCTGGAGAGCAGAAAAGGTATTCCTGATCTGTCAACAACTTACATCAGTTCCATCCTCAGATTGTAAGGAACAATCTACGAGTGTCAACCTGAGAATTCCTCAACCTATACCCCACTACACGAAGAGTAAGAAATACTCAACAGGTTCAGGAATCCAGCACAGTAACATCTGTGCATCTCAACTAGCGATTTTGGGTATTAAATCACAAATGCTGCGTGGCTGCTGAACAACCCTTAACAAACTGATTAGCCAGTGCAAGTCCTGTGTGCAATTGGTCACCCGTAGTACCAGATTATCTGGTGCTCTGGTACGAGCAAATCAATCCAGGGAGAAGCCGAGAATACATTTGACATCACCAAGTTATAGTCCCGTTGTGTTGTTACACATATAAATATTAAGGAATCTGAAGTTTTTGACGCTCTAGGCAGGAGAATACAGTGCGAAGACCGTTATACCAAACACATTTTTGAAGTGTCCTAAGTAGCAATCAACTGTCAAGGTTTACTAAAACGGTATAAAGCTATGTTTATACGGTTGTTAGGATCTTACAACGTTGGCAATAAAATGTCTAACAATAGTGTCAACTTACGAATTTCGGCCAACAAAGAACTATTGTATAATTCACAATATTGTTCGATATGTATTGCACATTTTACTGACAACGTTGTAAGATCTGTATCACAGCTTTAAGAAATACTTTACTCCATTTTATATTTGACCAAATATAGAATTTCTTATGTATGGGCCGGTGCTTCATCGTCTAGGGGATGATGATACTTTTCGACTAATGTAGGGTACCCAACTCTATTCATTCTCTTAAGCACCATCGCAATGTGTAGAATGTGTTCTTCTGATATAAAGCATATTGTTCCCGATAAAAGCAGATTTATACTCAATACACGCATCTCTTCAAGAAGATGTTCAAGGCCAGTGGATCGCACATTGCACTGCAGCGAATACCCGTTCTTAACTTCAAGCATAGGTCTTTGCTGTCACTTACGATATTGACAAATTTAAATTGAATGTTCACAAGCACTACTTCCTATATTCTCTCTCTCATATCTCTATTTTCCTAGTTCCATGATGGTCCTTAAAAAAACAAACGATCACCATCGGAGAATGACTATACCGATCGTAACCGATCAAATACCACTTTCAAATGTTGTAATGTTGGATCCAAGCTACCATATAGGAAACATTTCAGAAAATAACATTTGTGATCGATTTGCCAGTGGATCGCACATTGCATTACAGCGAAAACCCGATATTTAGCCATACTGACTGTATGAGGAATAAACTTTTAGATTAGGTCTCTCCTATCACTTACGATGTTAACAAATTTAAATTGAATGTTCACAAACACTAACCACCTATATGCTCTCTCCCTTATCTTATTTTCCTAGTTCTATGCTGGTTCTATAGAAATCCAAAGGATCATTTTTGGAGAATGATCTTAACGAACGTAATCGATCAAATACTATTATTTTAAGGATTGGTTCATATTGCATCCAATCTACCATATAGGAAACACTTTAGAAAATGAATTCCTCTGCTAAATTTTTTGAGTATCGGTCTATAATTGTCCCCAACACTTTTTGTCCTAATAAATCAAAAGAAAATGATTTGTTGTAAAACATTAATCACTCTTTCTCAATTCATTATCCAAACTCATGAAGGGTCCTAACCCGAAAACAACACTTCTATTCATACTACTAACGATCCACCATAATCCACCACTGTGCAATATACAAAACATCAAAGTGTCTTCTTCATTTATATCCAACCAACTTTTACGTTGAATACACTATAGTCTAGAAATATTTAATAACTCAGTTTAAATCACCTATTTATTAACATTACAAACAAAAAATCATTAATTTTCAGATTTCATTCGTAGTATAATGAAAATCACGATTCTATTTATTAAAATCCCATTGATGTTTACCTACCTACACATCACCATCCTTGCTAATCTTGTGGCAAATTCAAGAGATTTTCTATAACACAACACAAATTTAATTGTTGCAACTTCCTTTTTTTATTAACAAAAACATTAAAAAAAAAATTACCAACCATTAAAATGTATTAAAAATCCAACTGTGACTAAGTCAAAAAAAAAAAAAACTAGTGAAACTTAAAAGAATAAAAAATATATATGAACAAAAATATATAAAATAATAAGAAAAAAAATAAACTGTTTAAAATTTTTAATCAGTTTAAAGGGAAACACACTGCACGTATGTACGTTGAAAACAAAGTTGTAAATTTAAATTTTTTATATGACCATTTTGGTACAACCTTCTTCTTAATGCAGCAAAGGGGCTGCTGTTGTTAAGAATATGTTAAAATATGCCGCCAAGACCAAAAAGAAGAAGAATTGAGGCAGAAAATTAAACTTAAAGCGAAACAAACTAATACTTACGATTTTCTTTTTATACTTTAAATAACTTTAAATTTTATTACCAACAGCAACAACAAATTAAATGTAATAAAAACAGAAACAAATTAAATTCTTCAATACAAAATATACAGCTCAGTCAGCTCGTTTATAGTATGTCTAAGTAGCAATCATATGCGCAAGTAATGTGCAAAATCCTTTAAAAAAAACCCTACCATTGCAGCAAAAGGAGCTGTATATACATACATATATTGTATTTATGTTGAAATAATAAAAAAAACTACAACGAACTTAAATGCATAATTATGTTTGGATTTTTGTTCATTGAGCATACAGGAAAACAAATTCTAAAACTGAACATGTTTTTATGACTTTTAACATAAAAATTGGCCAAAGAAGTTTTTGGCGCATTTTATGTTGCCACAAATAAGAACAAGTTCTTATCGGGTATAACGAATTTCGTATGCCCTTCATAGCTAAAGGAAACCAGCATTTTTACACCTGCTTTGACTTAAGTTAATTAACTATATCGTTATTAAATCCTGGATTTAATATCCTGATGTTTAAACACAAATTATTATATTGGTAATTTGAACTGGTATTTGGGACCGTTAATTATTTAACTCTATTCTCTTAAGCATCGTCGCAATATATGAAATTTGTTCGTCTGATGTAAACCATATTGTTTCCGATACAAGCAGATTTATACTAAATACACGCCTCTCTAAGAGAAATCATACATTTGTGGTCGATTGGCCAGTGGATCGCACATTTTATTACAGCGAAAACCATAGACTAGTCTTTAGTCAAGTCTATAGTCTAGTCTATAGTCTAGTCTATAGTCTGGTCCATAGTCTAGTCTATAGTCAAGTCTATAGTCTAGTCTATAGTCTAGTCTATAGTCCAGTCTATAGTCTAGTCTATAATCTAGTCTATAGTCTAGTCTATAGTCTAGTCTATAGTCAAATCTATGGTCTAGCCTATAGTCTAGTCTATAGTCTGGTCCATAGTCTAGTCTATAGTCTAGTCTATAGTCTAGTCTATAGTCTGGTCCATAGTCTAGTCTATAGTCTAGTCTATAGTCTAGTTTATTGTCTAGTCTATAGTCTAGTCTATAGTCTAGTCTATAGTCTAGTCTATAGTCTAGTCTATAGTCTAGTCTATAGTCTAGTCTATAGTCTAGTCTATAGTCTAGTCTATAGTCTAGTCTATAGTCTAGTCTATAGTCTAGTCTATAGTCTAGTCTATAGTCTAGTCTATAGTCTAGTGTATAGTCTAGTCTATAGTCTAGTCTATAGTCCAGTCCATAGTCTAGTCTGTGGTCTGGTCTATAG
>NC_060952.1:83985803-83996048 GCF_022045245.1 Lucilia cuprina
CGAACAAAAAACAAATCAGAAACCAAATGAACTAACAACTCGTATATTTTACCTATTTCCTTTAGATTCATTGGTAAGTAAAATTTTGTCATAAACTTTTAAAATTTATGGCACAAAATATTATTGGCAGACATTTACAGCACTCCGATGGCAAGCAGGGTCTATATGTTTTTAAAAGCACATTTCCTCATATTGAAGTTTGTAATTTGATTTGTTTATTTATTTATTATTAAAAATGCTAGTGTTGTTTATTTTTTCCGCATTAAAACAATTTAACAATTAAAAATTAAATTGTTTTTTTTAATATTTAAATGTTTTTGTTAACTTTAAAATAAATAAACAGATCTTAAGATTTTTTTTAAACCGCAGCAGCAGCTTAAGCTGCCTTCAATTTAAGTTATTGATCATAAATTAAAATTAACTTTAATGTACGAAATTTTCATTATATACAGAGGAGTATATTTTTAATCGTTTTGTATTGAATTTCATAGTTAGCTTAAAATTTTTATTCGATTTTAATGTTATTCGTTTAACAAGAATGTTAAGTTTAATTTTTAGAAATGACTATACGTATTTAATTTGCATTCATGGTGGTCCAAAGAAATTATTCTCAAGAAGTTTACAATTGAAGATTTTGCAATGATGTTTTGGTGCGAAATAAAAAATTTAAAAAAATCATACTCATTTTGCACTTTTATTTAAAAAATATCTATCTTTTTGAAATTGCCATCAATATGTTAGCGACAAAAATTTAAATTATTTCTTTTATTATACCTGCGAGTATGCAATCAACCACTGCTATACATAGTTATTACGCAAAAAAATTTTTTATAAATTGCCGATTTTTTCTACCAAAACATTTTCTTTAAATAACGAACTAAAGACATTCTAGAGATTTCGCTTTTTTTGTTAGCTCTTTTAAAAGTGTCGACATTTGAAACTAAATTGTTTTCAAACAATTAATGTTGTACTGTCTGTTGTTAAACTCTTGTTTAACTTAATTTAACTTAACTGTTGAAGATATTGATACCAAATCAATTGTACAATTAATTGATAAAAAAATAAAAACAAGTAAAAAAATGTAGTCGGTATTAACTGATTATACAATAACCCATTATAGCTCTTAGTATGTAATAGTGGCCCTTTATAGGGTCTGCTGACAACTATAGACCAAACGAGACAGAATATTAGAATATTAGAAATATTACGATGCAGAGTTATCTCGGGGGATATATTAATTAAATTGTATTGGAAACAAATTTTAATAGAATTGCAACTAACGGAAATTTACTTTCAACAAAATTATCCCTTAGTTATCTTTTACGACAACAGAAATAAATTTCAATTGTACTTTTAAGGATACGACAATAACACCAAATTTGCCAACCCTGGTTGGTGTAGAGTATTAAAAACATGTTTGTAATTGATATGTTATTAAATATATAGATAATTGCAAGTTATTTTTTCTTGATACAAAATTATATTTAATTAACTTAAACAACACATTAATTAAATGCACTTAAATGGTAGCACGTTTTCTTGTTAAAAATTAAATGCATAATCTAAACATTGTTTAAAGGCTGTTAAAAAAAATTCAATAATATAAATTTTTGGAAAAATGTCCAAAAAAGCTAGAATCGAAGATAGTTTCAGAGACTCTGTTGAATATATCACAACATAACTAACTTACCAACTAAATACCTACCTGATTATCTATCTTTATCTATCTATCTATCTATCTATCTATCTATCTATCTATCTATCTATCTATCTATCTATCTATAGATAGATAGATGGATAGATAGATAGATAGATAGATAGATAGATATATTGATAATTAGTTAGTTATTTAGTTATTTAGTTAGTTATTCAGTTAGTTAGTTAGTTTGTTAGTTGGATATTTAGTTAGTTATTTAGTTAGTTATTTAGGTAGTTAGTTAGTTAGTTAGTTAGTTAGTTAGTTAGTTAGTTAGTTAGTTAGTTAGTTAGTTAGTTAGTACGTTAGTTAGTTAGTTTGTTAGTTAGTTAGTTAGTTAGTTAGTTAGTTAGTTAGTACGTTAGTTAGTTAGTTTGTTACTTAGTTTGTTAGTTAGTTAGTTAGTTAGTTAGTTAGTTAGTTGGTTAGTTAGTTAGTTAGTTAGTTAGTTAGTTAGATATTTAGTTAGTTAGTTAGTTAGTTAGTTAGTTAGTTAGTTAGTTAGTTTGTTAGTTGGTTGGTTGGTTGGTTGGTTGGTTGGTTAGTTAGTTATACCAATACTTTTTACTTATCTCGTATTTAACACATGAATACGCATTGTTTAAGAGGTATTCCTAACTGACATTATAAAAGAAGATGTTCTTTAAGACATTCTTATATACGACTATTGGACTTGTTGAGCACGCCTTTTCCAGAGTAACTGGAGATTCTCAAACCAACGACCTCTTTATTACCAACTAATCTACTGATCCAATTCATTGGATAATGTTAAATAGAAATTCTCTTGAAAGGGTAACATTCCCTCACAAAACATATCCCAGTACAATTCATACACAATCATACGCTTTAATGGCTCAAGTAATAAAAAAAAAAGATTCGAACAAAAAACAAATCAGAAACCAAATGAACTAACAACTCGTATATTTTACCTATTTCCTTTAGATTCATTGGTAAGTAAAATTTTGTCATAAACTTTTAAAATTTATGGCACAAAATATTATTGGCAGACATTTACAGCACTCCGATGGCAAGCAGGGTCTATATGTTTTTAAAAGCACATTTCCTCATATTGAAGTTTGTAATTTGATTTGTTTATTTATTTATTATTAAAAATGCTAGTGTTGTTTATTTTTTCCGCATTAAAACAATTTAACAATTAAAAATTAAATTGTTTTTTTTAATATTTAAATGTTTTTGTTAACTTTAAAATAAATAAACAGATCTTAAGATTTTTTTTAAACCGCAGCAGCAGCTTAAGCTGCCTTCAATTTAAGTTATTGATCATAAATTAAAATTAACTTTAATGTACGAAATTTTCATTATATACAGAGGAGTATATTTTTAATCGTTTTGTATTGAATTTCATAGTTAGCTTAAAATTTTTATTCGATTTTAATGTTATTCGTTTAACAAGAATGTTAAGTTTAATTTTTAGAAATGACTATACGTATTTAATTTGCATTCATGGTGGTCCAAAGAAATTATTCTCAAGAAGTTTACAATTGAAGATTTTGCAATGATGTTTTGGTGCGAAATAAAAAATTTAAAAAAATCATACTCATTTTGCACTTTTATTTAAAAAATATCTATCTTTTTGAAATTGCCATCAATATGTTAGCGACAAAAATTTAAATTATTTCTTTTATTATACCTGCGAGTATGCAATCAACCACTGCTATACATAGTTATTACGCAAAAAAATTTTTTATAAATTGCCGATTTTTTCTACCAAAACATTTTCTTTAAATAACGAACTAAAGACATTCTAGAGATTTCGCTTTTTTTGTTAGCTCTTTTAAAAGTGTCGACATTTGAAACTAAATTGTTTTCAAACAATTAATGTTGTACTGTCTGTTGTTAAACTCTTGTTTAACTTAATTTAACTTAACTGTTGAAGATATTGATACCAAATCAATTGTACAATTAATTGATAAAAAAATAAAAACAAGTAAAAAAATGTAGTCGGTATTAACTGATTATACAATAACCCATTATAGCTCTTAGTATGTAATAGTGGCCCTTTATAGGGTCTGCTGACAACTATAGACCAAACGAGACAGAATATTAGAATATTAGAAATATTACGATGCAGAGTTATCTCGGGGGATATTAATTAAATTGTATTGGAAACAAATTTTAATAGAATTGCAACTAACGGAAATTTACTTTCAACAAAATTATCCCTTAGTTATCTTTTACGACAACAGAAATAAATTTCAATTGTACTTTTAAGGATACGACAATAACACCAAATTTGCCAACCCTGGTTGGTGTAGAGTATTAAAAACATGTTTGTAATTGATATGTTATTAAATATATAGATAATTGCAAGTTATTTTTTCTTGATACAAAATTATATTTAATTAACTTAAACAACACATTAATTAAATGCACTTAAATGGTAGCACGTTTTCTTGTTAAAAATTAAATGCATAATCTAAACATTGTTTAAAGGCTGTTAAAAAAAATTCAATAATATAAATTTTTGGAAAAATGTCCAAAAAAGCTAGAATCGAAGATAGTTTCAGAGACTCTGTTGAATATATCACAACATAACTAACTTACCAACTAAATACCTACCTGATTATCTATCTATCTATCTATCTATCTATCTATCTATCTATCTATCTATCTATCTATCTATCTATCTATCTATCTATCTATCTATCTATCTATCTATCTATCTATCTATCTATCTATCTATCTATCTATCTATCTATCTATCTATCTATCTATCTATCTATCTATCTATCTATCTATCTATCTATCTATCTATCTGTCTATCTATATTTCTATCTATCTATCTATTTATCTATCTTTTAGTTGTTACAAACATCACCACAAACGCATAATAGTGTAGTATAGGGTATAAATACATCACTCCTCCCAATTGTTATAAATTGATCGAATGTTCACACGATATTTGTATTACAAAAACCGCTGTATATTTTACATATTTTATTATTTCTTATTATTATTTTTTTTTTTTTTTTGAGATATAAATTTAAAGAATTTATTTCAGAATAAACGTGAGTAAAATTCAAATAGTTTGTTGTTTTTTTTCAATTGTCTTTATTTATAGTGTCACAGAAAACTAGTATTTCTGTTAAAGTGTATTAAAGTGTTAATGAAGTGAAGTTGTTTGGTCTAGTTGGTGTTTAAATCATTTAGTTGCTAGAGGCGACTTAATAAGTTTTTGATCTTTTACTTATACATGATTTTATATTAATTATAATTTTATAATAAATTATTTATAGTTGAAGGCTTGGGCGTGTTATTTAAATTGTAGCAGCTGTTAAAATTTTTAATAGAAGATTTATATAGTTGCATATAAATTTGTAAGAAAGTTAAAAAAAATCTTATTTATTTATTAAAAAAAAACAACAGAAACAATAATATTCCACAAAAATTTCTCGGAAAATATAAAAAAAACTTAGTAACGACAGCAGGCTATTTTGATACTCTAAACAAAACAAAGTACAAACTCACTTTTGGTAATGACTTATGAACTTATATGTAAGCCTGGATTTCAGTCTACTTGATCCTATTACAATAACTTAATAAAAATCTTAAAAATGTATAAAATTATTTTTGCATTTTAAAACAATTAGTTTAACACATTTTATTTCTTTTTTTATATTTTCAGGTAAGTCAATTGAAATACTACTGGAATTACTTGTAGTTGTACAACTCCAACTTGTTTAGGACTCAAAAAAAAAAGATCTTACGTCTAGACAGCTTAAATAAGGCCAGAAACTGTAAGTTTGTTGAAATTTTTACCATAAATTATTTACTACAACTTAAGTTCGTCTTGAGTGTGTGTGTGTGTGTGTCAGATTCAGAACGCATACCTGTAGGTGTGTAACTATTCGGAATTGAAAACAAAATAGCTTAAGGAAAACATATTTTTTTGTTATTCGTGTAGTAAAATATGTTGTTAAAAAACGAATGATCTTATAAACTGACAATCTAGATGTCAGCAGGCAGCATTAAAATTATTTTCAAAAAAACACATGTTAGATTTAATTTTAATTTTGACATTTTTGTATATAGACATAAACTGTATATAGACATAAAAATGTATATAGACATAAACTTTTTTGAAACTAAACTATATTTATAACTTTCCACTGTGTAAACATTTCTCTCGTATTTTCTACAAATTTAACTGATCGAATTCGTTACATAGTCTTGTTTGTTTATTAAGAAAACTGTTATTTTCCTTTTTCCTAAGATTGTATCTTTTAAAGTAGTTTTCCTCCTTTAAACTCCCATCAAAGAAATTACTCTTAGAGCAAACAAAGAAAAAAAACGGCAGCTAGATAATAAATAAAAAAATATCTTATAAATACATACAAAATATTTCACGTGCCTTTGTAAAGGTTCTTTTTTTTTTTTTGCTACAACATGAATTTTATGTTAAATGTTGCACATCATCAATTTTATTAATCTCGATTAGAAGTATCAGACATTGAACATGACTAAAGAATAAACAATAGACTTGTATTGTAGATTTACTCAAGGCTATTGACTATAGTCAATAAACAATTCAAGTTAGTAATTTTTCTCATCTATGGATTAATCTATTGACAATAGATTAGTCAATGTGCTAGACTGGTACCTACAATACTAGACTGTTACCTACACTAATAACTAGTTCAGAAGCTAATTACTAGTCTATTGACAATTCCCTAGTCTACTGTTTATTTACCACTAGCTAATAGACTAATCAGTAGTCTTTAGACGTTTCACTAAGCTATTGTCCACTTATTGATTATTCACTAGTCTATATCTTATTCACTAGTCTATAGACTATTCACTACGTTATAGACTATTAAGTAGTTAATGGACTTTTTACTAATCAATATACTTTTCTCAATATAATAGTAAATACACTAGTTAAAAGACTACACACTAGTCTATCGTCTATTCACCGGTCTACTATACTATATACTATTCACTAATCTATAGACTTTTTACAAGTGTGTAGGCATTTAGTAGACACTTTACTAGGCTGTTTACCCAGAATATTTACTGGTTGAAAGGTTAATTAGTAGTCCATTGACTATTCGCTAATTAATATACTTGTAACTAGTCCATATACTATTCACTAGTATACATTTAATACACTAGACTATTTACATCTTACTAGTCTATAGACTATTCGCTAGTCTATAGACTATTTATTAATTTATAAACTATTCATTAGACTATTTATTAATCTACAGACTATTCACTAGTCTTGAGACTATTCACTAGTCTTGAGACTATTCACTAGTCTTGAGACTATTCACTAGTCTACAGACTATTTACTAGTCTATAGACTGTTCACTAGTCTACATACTATTCACTAGTCTACAGACTATTCACGACTGGTCCTTTAGAACTATTACTATTACCTTATTACTACATTGCACTTCTTTTCAATAGAAGTGCAATAAATACTATTATAAAGTAGCCAATAGACAATTCACTAGTCAACTATTTTCAAGCATATAAATAATTTATTATTCTATAAACTATTTACTTATCTGCAGACTAGTCTATACACTATTTCCTAGTCGATAGACTATTTACTGGTCTGTAGACTATAGACTAGTCTACAGACTATTAGTCTCAACTGGTTCTTTAGATGCCCTTATCTCTATATTGCACGTTCTTTTTACCGATCTCTGTCTGCAGCGTCAATAACTACTAAACATGTAGGTATTATAAGTCTAGGGACTTTAGTATTAAACCAATTATTTAACTATATTACTCCACATATACAAATTGATATATTTTCCCGATCCCAAGTTCCTATGTATGGTCCATGTTTCTACTGTATTCTGCAAAAAAGCTGGAATTAGACTTTGCAACGTCTACCGAACATCTACATTCATTTATCACTTATACTACTACTTCCCATTGATTAGACTATGCAAGAATGAGCTGTCAAATCTAGGTCTTATATGAGATATAATTCAAGTTTGAGTCTCCACTTATTAAAAGTAGTTACACCTATTATGTCACTCGTTCTCAACCTCGTCTGTGGATTATAGAATGTTTTATTAACTGCAATATTAGCCATCTTATGGTCTTATTCCTGGGCGATTTGAAAAGTGCCGCAAGTACGGTTTTCCTTGAATCAACTACAGATCCGATAAGTAGGAAGCTGAATTAATCCCAAAATGGGCTTATCTTGATCTTAACTCGTACTTGATTTTAGAATTCTGAATATTTTAGACAAAAAAGTTAAATACAAATAAAATTTAATCGAATAGTGGTTTGGGTCTGTCCTGCAGAACTGCAGCGAATCTACTCAATAATATGTTTATGGAGAAGACCATGAAGAACTCTTTTGACATGTGTACGGACCAGTCAATGGTTAATATACTAGAATATGCATAAGTTTTTGACTGGCATTGGGTCAAGTTTATTGACTTTTATTGGATCGGCTAGTTTAATAACTCCCTAAAAATGTTGTACTTACTTTAAAAAGTACGAAAAATTTTTTATACATATTTTAACATAAACTCCATTTAAAGTTGATGGGCATCGTATAGCCATGAACTATTTCTTGCTATATTTTTTTTTCTCTACATTCGCTTTTTGAAAACTACTCAAACGTGTATTATTTTATTGTCCTTTTCATACGATATTGTTTTGGTTTAATACAAACCAACCAAACATGACAATAAAATAAAAATTCATGTTATTGTTGCATGTAAGTAGTTGAATGCAACCACAATATAAATAAGTAACAGAAATATCAAACAAAAAATAAATCGTAAAAATAAGAACAAAAAACTACTAACTCCAACTTCAAAACTGTCAAAAGTATGTTGTCTACTGTTGGAATCTGCAAATTTTCAACGGCATAACTAAGGCACGTAATAGAGTTTTGTTAGTACTTAATTTAAGTGTAAACAAGCTACTAAGTAGCTGTCAGTTAACATTTGAAAAAAAAAATATTGAAAGGAAAACTTAAACATTTACTCCAAACAAAATTTGAAAAATTAAAGATCTTCGTGTTATAATAAGACTAAAAATAACAATAAAATATATTTAAAATGATAGATCGGACACACATGTATTTTAGCATACTAAACCAGTTGTTATTAAATGTTATCTAGTATTGATCACTTGTCTCAATAAATTAGACTTACAATTTAATTTGTTTTTATGTTTATGTTTCTTTTAATAAATTTTGAACTGTGTATTAAGTGACCATTATAATTGCCATCAACATGGCACACCTCCGTTATTTTTATTTTCGAAAAACCACAATAAGAAAAAATTCATATTTTCATTCCCCATTGCATGTTCAATTATATGTTTATGTGGGAGTTTTATTCACGCTGATTTTGTTCGCATATTTAAATACATTTTAATTCAGAGTTTGCATACATTCCAAACATTTCATATACACATGTATCCCCATATACATATATCGCTAATTGGAAAGTGAAAGGTTTTGGAACAGAGAGAGGAAAAGTGCAGTAGACTAGACTGTAAACTATAGACTAGACTATAGACTAGACTATAGACTAGACAATAGACTGGATATAGACTAGACTATAGACTTGACTATATATTAGACTATAGACTGGACTATAGACTAGACTATAGACACGACTATAGACTAGACTAGAGACTAGACTATAGATTAGACTATAGAATAGACTATAGACTAGACTATAGACTATAGACTAGACTATAGACTAGATTATAGACTAGACTACAGACTAGACCGTAGACTGGACTGAAGGAAAGACTACAGACTAGACTATAGACAAGACTATAGACTAGAATTTAGACTAGACTATTTACTAGACTATAGACTGAACCACAGAGTGAACTATAGACTAGACTAAAGACTAGAATATAGACTAGATTATAGACCAGATTATAGACTAGACTACACAATAGACTAGACTATATACCAGACAATAGACTAGACTATAGACTAGATTACAGAGCCCATAAATTAGACTACAAACTAAACTTTAGACTAGACTATAGACTATAGTCTAGACTATAGACTAGACTATAGACTAGACTATAGACTAGACTATAGACTAGACTATAGACTAGACTATAGACTAGACTATAGACTAGACTATAGACTAGACTATAGACTAGACTATAGACTAGACTATAGACTAGACTATAGACTAGACTATAGACTAGACTATAGACTAGACTATAGACTAGACTATAGACTAGACTATAGACTAGACTATAGACTAGACTATAGACTAGACTATAGACTAGACTATAGACTAGACTATAGACTAAACTATAGACTAGACTATAGACTAGACTATATACTAGACAATATACTAGACTATAGACTAGACTATAGACTAGACTATAGACTAGACTAGAATGTAGACTTGAATATAGACTAGAATGTAGACTAGAATATAGACTAGAATATAGACTAGAATATAGACTAGAATATAGACTAGATTATAGACCAGATTATAGACTAGACTCTAGACTAGACTATAGACTAGACTATAGACTAGACTATAGACTAGATTACAGATCCCATAAATTAGACT
>NC_060952.1:83996148-83998106 GCF_022045245.1 Lucilia cuprina
CTAGAACTGAACTAGAACTGAACTAGAACTGAACTAGAACTGAACTAGAACTGAACTAGAACTAAACTAGAACTGAACTGAACTACAACTGAACTACAACTGAACTCTGTTAAGTCTTCAAGGGCCTTTTAATACTGTTCGTCCTTCATTCTATTGTTCGACTGGTAACTAGATTAATATATTAACCATTAGAGTTCATAGTAAGTCTACTGTAATAAAAATCTGCAAGTTTAAATGACACTTTATATAGATTTCTCCATCATCGCATACATTGTATATAGTCTTGATTACTTAGTTATAAGTGTCAATCATAAAGGCAGTGCTTTGAAAAAACTACAACAGCAGCTTTCAAAAAAAAAAAAAGGAGAAAACATGGAAAAAATTCCTATATTTTACTAAAGGTGTCTTTTTATTTCTACTTCTTTCTTAAAAAGTTTCGTGGAACATATATGTATATAATTCACATGTGAACAAGATTCACATGGTCATTTGATATGCAAAAGGACAAAACTTAAGATTTAAAAAATGAAAAAAAAAAAAAAAAATTCAAGTACCTCTGCCTTAGTCTTTCTTTAGAATCTTGGAACTTTAATTTGAACAAAGAACTAAAATACTAAAACAATGAAATTTCTTTAATTGTAGGAAATTTTGCTTAAATTAAGTTTTTTCTTTGCTGCTTTTAGACTTTTTTTTTGTCACCAACTGTCATTTGAGTAGAAAATATATTTTTGTTCATTTTCGTTGTTTGATTTATTTATTTTTTTTTTGTTAGATCTTTCATTGATTTTGTTAGGGAAATTTGATACTTTTTTATTTATGGTCCTTAATTTGTTGCCATGAACAAAAATGCATGCTATTTAATTAAATGTTAAGTTTTTTACATAATTTAAAAATGTTATGAAATTAAAAAAAAACTTAAAATAGATATAAACTTATAACAAAATCCATAATTGAAACTATTAAAATATTAATTGAATTTAACACAGTTTTTAATGAAGTGTATATATATGTATGTTGGTTATTTATAATGATCTGTTACCTTTAGAAAATTAAATTTAACAAAGGAATTGAGCTAGATCATATAAGTTTTCTATAAAAATTCGGATTATAGAATCGTAAGACTAAATTGTGGGTCTTGTACGTAAATAGCTTTCTAGCAAAGGTAAAGGGTTTACAAATACGTAACTAAATTTGTATGACATATTCATAAAAGTAATAAATATAATTTTTGTATTTAAATAATATAACTTTAATATAATAACAAATTACAAAAAATAAATCTACTTTATATTCATAAATAATATTTAAATCAAAAGTAATATAGTAGCAAAATTTTATGTAATAAACATGAAAACTAATAACTCAATAAAATATATATGGGTCATTCCATGAATTAACTGTGAATTAACCATTGAGTGATTTGTTACAGAAATAATAATTTTTTATAAATACAATCGTAATTATTTTCAAATTATGAAATTTTTTGAGGACTTAAAGCAGTCGATAAAACTGAAGCATAATCCATGCTTTATACTGTACATAGGTACATATATATAATAGACAATAAACAAAGTTATAAATAAATGCATATATTTTTTTTAATATTCTATACAAATAAAATATGTTGTTTGTTGCTTTGTATGAAGTAGTTTAAAATTGAATAAAAATAAAAACATAAATAAATTTTATGTGGTGTTATTAAATAATAAAGTCGTAATCTATAAATTTTATAGAAACAATAGGAAAACTGTTTTTCATATAAATCAAAAAGCATACAGTATCGTTCTATGTCAAGAAAAGAAGCAACATTTTTTTAATCTATCGTATAACCTACAGCCTGGTCTAAAGTGTAGTCTTCAGTCTAGTCTATAGTCTAGTCTATAGTCTAGTCTATAGTCTAGTCTATAGTCTAGTCTATAGTCTAGTCTATAGTCTAGTCTATAGTCTAGTCTATAGTC
>NC_060952.1:83998206-84000706 GCF_022045245.1 Lucilia cuprina
AGTTCAGTTCTAGTTCAGTTCTAGTTCAGTTCTAGTTCAGTTCTAGTTCACTTCTAGTTCAGTTCTAGTTCAGTTCTAGTTCACTTCTAGTTCAGTTCTAGTTCAGTTTCAGTTCAATTGTAGTTTAGTTAGTTTCGACTTAAATCATATTTTGTAATTAATTGAGGGACAGCCATACTTCTAACATCACTTCATATCGATTTGAGTAAGTATGAGCCAATACATGTTTCGAGCGTAATTATAGTGTAAGTTGAACTAATTTTTCGCCAAAAAATAACAATCGTACACTAATATGTACGATAGATAAAATAAATTGATAATATGGAAAATGTAGAAAAATGAATTTGTCATGTAACCGGACTTTGACTTATATGGCGTTGAATATAAATTAATTTTTTTACAATGATTTTCATAAAGTCACATAATTTTATTCCGTACATTGTTGCCAACTTAATGTAACAGGGCACTTATATATTTTTCTTTTAAAGACACTGATTTTCTTACATTTTAAATAAAGATTATTATCAGAAATTCTTGGAAAACCACATAATCAATGTCTTTAAAATTTCCTTCAATTTTAAACATTTTACACTAACGTATGAAAACAGAAACACACATAGGCGATTGAACGGATGAACAGACAGACAGACAGACAGACAGACAGACAGACGGACATACGGACGATATGATGGTAGGACAGACCGTACAGATATGGACAGTAATGTTATATGTATATGCATATACCTAGTGGACGATTGTGTTTGAGGTGATATTTTATAGATTATGTATTCTTTGTTCTTTATTTTTAACAAAATCAATAAACCGTTAATAATTGTTATAGATTATATATTAATACATTAATACGACTTTTTTCAGCACATTGTGCGTTGGTTTTGTTGCTTTTTCTAGGTTTCCATTTTTAGTTTTCTTTTTCTTGTATGTAATTTATTTTTCTTTTTGCCAATTTTACATACCGGGTAATAGTTATAGCAACACATGAGTAATAATTTTTTCACATTTAAAAAAAAAATTATATTAAAACTATTATATTAAGGAAGCTAGATTTATTTCCCAATGACCACTCTATAACTATGATCCCTGCTGTATATCGGCAAAAATTCAATATACATATAAGCAAACCAAGCTGAAGTAATATGTTTGCATTCAATACTACTCAATTTAAATTGAATTAAGCAGGCATCAACGCCAAGATTAAAAAATATATTGCTTTTTATAAAAAAAAACTAAATTTCAACAAAAACATTTACAATTGCACAATTGAACAAACCTCATGTTTAAATGTAATGAAAAAAAAACAACTCAAAATTAAATACATATTGATAAAAAAATCCAAACTGTAAAAATTAAGGCTGGAATTATTTATATAATTTAAACAAATATTTAGACAATGCACTCATGTTATCGCTTTTTTATAATACAATTAAAAAACTAAACAATTAACAGTAAATTACTTATACACTTAATAACATTATGCTTATATTGTACAACATTATATATCGCTCCGCACCCACTTTAAAATGCAGCTAAGAATCCAAAAAAAATCTCAACATATAAAATTCATAGTAGAATAAGGATCGAGTCAGTTTGAGAAGATATTTATTTGGTCTTCATTTGAATTTTGGTGTAATGCTTTCAATTTTTCATCTTAAGAAATTTATCGTGTTAAGATCAGATCATATCTTCTATAAAGAAAAAACTTTACAAAATTCGACATTTTTAGGGCATAATGTGCCATAACTAAAACGACAGATATATAAAATGACCTAAAGACCAAATCCAAGTTAAACAAACTGTACATATTTTTTTAAAAACACTATTCATACTTGTATTTATTGTTAGAACAATTAAATTGAAAAAACTTAGATAAAAAATACAATATATGTAAATGAAAATATGAAAAGTTAGAACCAACCATCGAACCTACACTTCAAACATATGGCAAACTATACGATCACACAATCTGTTATCTTACTAACACAATATTCTAGTATTCATAGTAAACGTGTGTAACTGCTGCTTATACAATATGTGCAATAAGATTATGGTACAACTAACCCTCTTTTTACAATATTGAAGAATCTATCGCTTCAGTAACGTTGTGAATACTTTTCAGCCAGTTTAGATTATATTCTGAAAGGAAACTTGGAAGGTAGATAGATAGATAGATAGATAGATAGATAGATAGATAGATAGATAGATAGATAGATAGATAGATAGATAGATAGATAGATAGATAGATAGATAGATAGATAGATAGATAGATAGATAGATAGATAGAGATAGATAGATAGATAGATAGATAGATAGATAGATAGATAGATAGATAGATAGATAGATAGATAGATAGATAGATAGATAGATAGATAGATAGATAGATAGATAGATAGATAGATAGATAGATAGATAGATAGATAGATAGATAGATAGATAGATAAGATAGATAGATAGATAGATAGATAGATAGATAGATAGATAGATA
>NC_060952.1:84003206-84008206 GCF_022045245.1 Lucilia cuprina
TATTTTTCTTGCCGGTTCTAGATTTTTTTGTTGTAAAAGTACTAACACGTTTAATTTATTTACACACAATTATTGCATCTCTTGGTTTGACGCTTTCTACCTTATTCTCACACTTACTAACATAAAACTTTTTGCAATATTCTAGTAAAGGTGAATTTTTCCATAGTTTGCTTTAGATTATACTGGACTAATAAACTTACATAGGTGTTAGACTGCTGTATGAATCAAAAGGGAAAGAATCTATAGTCTAGTCTATAGTCTAGTCTATAGTCGAGTGTATAGTCGAGTGTATAGTCTGGTCTATAGTCTAGTCTATAGTCTAGTCTATAGTCAAGTCTATAGTCTAGTCTATAGTCTAGTCTATAGTCTAGTCTATAGTCTAGTCTATAGTCTAGTCTATAGTCTAGTCTATAGTCTAGTCTATAGTCTAGTCTATAGTCTAGTCTATAGTCTAGTCTATAGTCTCGTCTGTAGTCTAGTCTATAGTCTAGTCTATAGTCTAGTCTATAGTCTAGTCTATAGTCTAGTCTATAGTCTAGTCTATAGTCTAGTCTATAGTCTAGTCTAGTCTATAGTCTAGTCCATAGTCTAGTCTATAGTCTATTCTATAGTCTAGTCAATAGTCTAGTCTATAGTCTATTCTATAGTCTAGTCTATAGTCTAGTCTATAGTCTATTCTATAGTCTAGTCTATAGTCTAGTCTTTAATCTAGTCTATAGTCTAGTCTATAGTCTAGTCTATAGTCTAGTCTATAGTCTAGTCTATAGTCTAGTCTATAGCCTAGTCTATAGTCTAGTCTACAGTCTAGTCTATAGTCTAGTCTATAGTCTAGTCTATAGTCTAGTCTATAGTCTAGTCTATAGTCTAGTCTATAGTCTAGTCTATAGTCTAGTCTATAGTCTAGTCTATAGTCTAGTCTATAGTCTAGTCTATAGTCTAGTCTATAGTCTAGTCTATAGTCTAGTCTATAGTCTAGTCTATAGTCTAGTCTATAGTCTAGTCTATAGTCTAGTCTATAGTCTAGTCTATAGTCTAGTCTATAGTCTAGTCTATAGTCTAGTCTATAGTCTAGTCTATAGTCTAGTCTATAGTCTAGTCTTGTCTATAGTCTAGTCTTGTCTATAGTCTAGTTTTGTCTATAGTCTATTCCATAGTCTAGTCTAGTCTAGTCTATAGTCTAGTCTATAGTCTAGTCTATAGTCTAGTCTATAGTCTAGTCTATAGTCTAGTCTATAGTCTAGTCTATAGTCTAGTCTATAGTCTAGTCTATAGTCTAGTCTATAGTCTAGTCTTGTCTATAGTCTAGTCTTGTCTATAGTCTAGTCTATAGTCTAGTCTATAGTCTAGTCTATAGTCTAGTCTATAGTCTAGTCTATAGTCTAGTCTATAGTCTAGTCTATAGTCTAGTCTATAGTCTAGTCTATAGTCTAGTCTATTATCTAGTCTATAATCTAGTCTATAATCTAGTCTATAGTCTAGTCCATAGTCTAGTCTATAGTCTAGTCTACAGTCTAGTCTATAGTCTAGTCTATAGTCTAGTCTATAGTCTAGTCTAAAGTCTAGTCTATAGTCTAGTCTAAAGTCTAGTATATTATCTCGTCTATAATCTAGTCTATAGTCTAGTCTATAGTCTAGTCTATAGTCTAGTCCATAGTCTAGTCTATAGTCTAGTCTATAATCTAGTCTATAGTCTAGTCTATAGTCTAGTCTGTAGTCTATAGTCTAAACTGTAGTCTTTAATGTAGTCTAGTTTATAGTCTAGTCGATAGTATATTATATAGTCTAGTCTGTAGTCTATAGTCTAAACTGTAGTCTTTAATGTAGTCTAGTTTATAGTCTAGTCGATAGTATATTATATAGTCTATTCTATAGTCTGATCCGATTCAAGCCTATAGTCTATTCTGTGATCTAGTTCATAGTTTATTCTCAAAGATATGTTTTTGCACACATTCTTAATTCAAATTGTTCGCAATTATTTTCTTTCGCACGCTTAGACTCCTACATATCACTACGAAAAAGTACATGAATTTAAAAAGAACCACCCTAATATATTTACCACTTAAAACACTTGGTATATATGTATGTATAGGAACATTTATTTATCTTTTTATTTATTTATAAACACATGCCTTACATTTTAAATACGATATTGTAGATACAAAATAAATGCTTATAGAAAAAGAAAATACAAAAAAGAAATTTTAAATATTTTACAATAAATATTCTACTATTTCCGAGTTGGTTGTTTCTTTAGATTTTGCATGCATTTGTAATTTTTAGCACTAATTTTAATTGCATTTGTATAATTTTAGCAATAAAGTATAATTAAACAGACAATTTTTTTAAATTTAACTTTTTTTCTTTAGAATTTTTTATTAAAAAATAGTTTTTACAGACAAATCATTAATTTTAAATTAAATTCATTGCTTGCCAATTAAATTGAATAGTTTTAGTTGCTGGCTGTTGGTTTTATTTATCATTAATTTCTTGACAAAAAAAGTTTTGCTTTTAAAAAATAAATTGGCTTTATTCATTTGCCAATATTGATTTTTAACTTGAAAAAAAAAACAAATTCTATTTTCCACGTTATTGACTCGAGATCAAAGTTAACATTTTCTAAATTTATTGAAATTTTTGGTTTTTAAAAACACTACAATAGATTTTGAATTTATCTTTATCTCGGTAAAATAAAACTATGATCGAAACTTTCTTTAAGTTACAATATTATCATGTATTTTGTATCACATCATTTATTTAAAAAAAGAACGCATCATTTATCTAAATTGTGCGAATACTTTAAGGCCTTTAACGTCCTTGTCCCCAGCTTTCCTTTGATATTTATTCATTTCTACATGCAACAATGTCAGCAATTGTCCCTCACTTCCGTTTTTGGTTATTTTCCATTGTATTCACTTGCATTACTTTTGTCTTAACTTGCTTGGGGTTTTTGTCATCACATTTTGTTTTTTTTTCTTTATTTTATCAATAAATTTAATTTTTCTGTATGTAATATTTCTAGTAGTTGTTGTAGTTTTTATATTAACTGTCAAATGTCGCACACACGCGAACTTGTATAATATAGAAAATGTTGACGTAGTCCGTAAAACGTATTTTTTTGCGTTTCTAAGTTTTTTCTTTACATTTTGTAATTCTTTTCCCTCTTGGCTTTTTTTTTGCATTTATTGACTTTGTTATTATATTTTTAGTTTTCGATAAAAGTAAAAAAGCAAAGAATTACAAAAAAAAAAAAAAAAAAAAAAAAAAACAATTGTTTATATATTGTAAATTTACTTGCATTACTCAATCAAGTGAGCTGCTTTTGTTGGTAGTGATGAGTTATGGTGTACAAAATTTGGGCCCTTTTTCTTTTACTGCTCTTTGGTCTGGACTATAGATCGTTCTTTAGTCCAGACTATAGATTGTTCTATAGTCCAGACTATAGACTGTTTTATAGTATATTGTCCAAAATATAGACTATTCTATAGTCCAGACTATAGACTATTCTATAGTCCAGACTATAGACTATTCTATAGTCCAGACTATAGACTATTATATAGTCCAGACTATAGACTATTCTATAGTCCAGACTTTAGACTATTCTATAGTCCAGACTATAGACTATTTTATAGTCCAGACTATAGACTATTCTATAGTCCAGGCTATAGTATATTCTATAGTCCAGACTATAGTGTATTCTATAGTCCAGATTATAGACTGTTGTATCGTCCAGACTATAGACTATTCTATAGTACAGACTATAGACTGTTCTATAGTCCAAGCTATAGACTATTTAATAGTCCAGACTATAAACTATTCTATAGTCCAGACTATAGACTATTTTATAGTCCAGACTATAGACTATTCTATAGTCCAGACTATAGACTATTCTATAGTCCAGACTATAGATTATACTATAGTCCAGACTGTAGACTCTTCTACAGTCCAGAATATAGACTATTCTATAGTCCAGACTATTCTATAGTACAGACTATAGACTATTCTATAGTCCAGACTATAGACTATTCTATAGTCCAGACTATAGACTATTCTATAGTCCAGACTATAGACTATTCTGTAGTCCAGACTATAGACTATTCTATAGTCCAGACTATAGACTATTCTATAGTCCAGACTATAGACTATTCTATAGTCCAGACTATAGACTATTCTATAGTCCAGACTATAGACTATTCTATAGTCCAGACTATAGACTATTCTATAGTCCAGACTATAGACTATTCTATAGTCCAGACTATAGACTATGCTATAGTCCAGACTATAGACTATTCTATAGTCCAGACTATAGACTATTCTATAGTCCAGACTATAGACTATTCTATAGTCCAGACTATAGACTATTCTATAGTCCAGACTATAGACTATTCTATAGTCCAGACTATAGACTATTCTATAGTCCAGACTATAGACTATTCTATAGTCCAGACTATAGACTATTCTATAGTCCAGACTATAGACTATTCTATAGTCCAGACTATAGACTATTCTATAGTCCAGACTATAGACTATTCTATAGTCCAGACTATAGACTATTCTATAGTCCAGACTATAGACTATTCTATAGTCCAGACTATAGACTATTCTATAGTCCAGACTATAGACTATTCTATAGTCCAGACTATAGACTATTCTATAGTCCAGACTATAGACTATTATATAGTCCAGACTATAGACTATTCTATAGTCCAGACTATAGACTATTCTATAGTCCAGACTATAGACTATTCTATAGTCCAGACTATAGACTATTCTATAGTCCAGACTATAGACTATTCTATAGTCCAGACTATAGACTATTCTATAGTCCAGACTATAGACTATTCTATAGTCCAGACTATAGACTATTCTATAGTCCAGACTATAGACTATTCTATAGTCCAGACTATAGACTATTCTATAGTCCAGACTATAGACTATTCTATAGTCCAGACTATAGACTATTCTATAGTCCAGTCTATAGACTATACTATAGTCCAGTCTAT
>NC_060952.1:84010706-84030528 GCF_022045245.1 Lucilia cuprina
TCTAAATATTTTACCAAATGAGAACTTCTACAGTACATCTGCTTCCGATAAGGAACTTATTTTATCATTACTATCTGAACAACTTTCACAACTAAATTTCTCGATTTTAATATCGAAGTCGTTACAATTATACAGTTATACCGCTTGTTAACCAAAACAATTTCGCATATTTTGTGTTGTGTTTTTTCTCTATAAAACAAAAAGCAATGACATCATTAAGACTTAAGCCAATATACAGTTCAATTTACGCTTAAATGAATTGACACCTCAAGACTGGCGCAAAACCTCAGTGGGGTTTAAAATGATTGAATGTAAATAAAACTACACACTCCCAGCCACACACCTCATCTACACCATTTCCAATTAATGATATCTTAAGAAAATTTTTAGAAAATTTTTTTTTAATATTATTAGATACTTCTACAAAAAAGGCTGGAATATTCTAAAGTTCAAACTAAAAAAGTTTCGAAAATACAATTGGAAATGTTGTTATGTTGATTAGTTACTTTGTGCAGTGATTTATATTTACAACAATCAGTTTTACCTATAGACCAATTTAAAATGACACATTCCTTTGGTACATGTTGATGGCAAAAACAAACTTAAACATACATACTTTTTTTAAGGCATTCAAAATCCCACTGTGGTTTAAGTTCAACTCTATACCAAATGTCGTTTATGTCGCTGTTGCAACATCTATCTTAAACAAAAGTAAAATAACAAACAAACTGTTGTAACAAGAAATGTATGAAAAAATAAGTAAGAAACTTTATACATATACGACTATCTGATACCCTATACCCTGTTTATTTAAATAAATCTCGAAATATTATTCACCGATCTACAAGAGTAAGGCTCTTTTCGTGACTTTAAGGGACAAACATATTGACAGATGGATAGTACAGCAAGTTAGGCTTACTGAAACTAATTGCGATTCCGAGTGGAAGTCGAATGAATTGCTATACGCGAACACTTGCAGTGCTCACATAAAGGCAAGTTAGTTTTTGAAACTAATTATAATTCCGAATGAATGTCGATTGAAACTTTACGTAAACACCTGCTGTGTGGGCCTTATTTTACGGTGGACTCTTTCAACCACTGGATGAGCTTCTGTGACGACTCAGCACCGTTCCATTGTGTATCTTACACACAGTTGGCAGTACATGAGCTATCTAATCTCTAAACATTGCTGACCCGTTGTTTTACTTTCGAGTTGTAAAAACATTACTTTCGTTTACAACCATGCAGATAGGATGGCTTCTGTTGAGTCTGCAACATCACCTATACCCGTATCCGGTAGTTCGAAGTACGAATCCATTAAATATGCCGAAAACTTTATTATGAAAACTTTATTATGGTATGAACAGAGTTTGCTCTGTACATACCTGGACAAGGAAGGAAAATTCAATGGTATCACTTGTATAAGACACTTTTCATCAATCCCCATTTAAAATTGAGTAGTTGTTATTCTCTAATAAGAGAACACCATATGACAGACTCACTCTAGGGTTAGACGACAATGAAGGGAAATATAAAAACTCTTTGATCCGCTATCACGCATCCCCGCGCAGTTCTCAATCTATCATAAGAGAACAACATACGACTCACTTTAGGGTTACGGACGAATAAAAATCGTATCATATACATTTAACACTAACTCATTTCCAACGCTTGGACCCACAGTTGTCACTCCTGTATGGGGTATCTGTTATCATTCATCAATAACTCCGAACTTATTCTGAAATATAGATTACACTGTGCATCACACATACCACAGCCACTACGTGGATCCTGAAGGAACATCAACCAACTAACCAGCCAGGACATAGTTCGCGGGCCAACTGACCATCCGTTGTACCAGATTATGTGATTCTCTGGTTCGTCCTCATGTCAAATCATTCCAAGAAAAGTACAAGGAGTGAATTGACATCAGCAATTTATAGTCTAGAGTTACTGGTAGCAACTCTTTACCATAGTATTGCTATACACCAAAATGAGGGTCTTTCATCAAGGACACATGCCCCGGGGTAAATCTACAAGAGTATATATGTATGTACATATACTCACAAGTATCCCTCTAGCACCATTCGTGACTTTAATAGACAAACTTTTATACAGACGTACAGCACAGCTACTTAGTATTAGAAACTTATAAGGATCCAAAAATCGCATTACTGACAAAATATCAACCATTTGACTGTGCGATAATGAAGCAATCAGTAGCGCGGCTCTTTTTCTTTTAGTAAAATTACCTTCGCTAAAAGGTAGGGTATATAAACTAAATAATTGACTAAACTTAAACTAATAGTAAAAAGTGTATGTTGTGTTGCTGACAGTACATACTTTACTTGAATGGTAACATGCTAAAATCATTGTATTCAGATGTCGGAAATAAATATGTTGTTTGTTGCATCTTTACCAAGAGACCATCTTTGCACTGAACACAAAAAAAAACATCGTAACAAATAAACAAATACAACATATTGTTCATTTATTTGAAAATAGTCATAACTCCAAAAAAGTTAATTTTAAAAGTAAACCCAGATTAATATAATTCTTATCTCATTTACAAATATGAAATAAAATAAAAGTTTTATTAAGACAAATACTGGGTGGAGTTTAGTTTAAAAAAAGAGAATTTTCAGTTATCCTAGTTCTTAAGTAAATAGTTAGAGTTCTTTTCTATATCATGTTCATAGAGTTTCAACAATAACATATAAAAGACAAACAATAAAGTTCACAGTCCACAATTCATACAATTTGTCTGTGTTTCATTTAGATTACCAACGACAAAGAATGCATGATACCCACCCAACAAAAAATACAGTTGTAATGTAATTGAAAATGTTATCACTATTTCCCAATCCTGCCAAATTCTAAGCAATACAATCTTCCATTATAATATCACTAAAACAGCAATACATCAATAGATGTGGATCCTCTACTATCTCAGATAAGCCCCACCTCCTCTATTCGTCTGATTATCCTCAAAATAGACTTTGAATATTAAAGTGCAAAAATTTTTATTGTAAAAAACATTATCTTAATTATTATCTAAAAAAATATTGTTTGCTGGGTTTAAATACAAACACCAGCATAATATCCATAATGTCGTTGTGATTTGAAAAGATGCATACAACATTTTATGTTGAAAGAGACAAAAAAAAAACAAAAATTCTTAAGGAAATTTTAAAAGAACTAACGATTAACTGATCGGATAAGAAGGGAAATATAACCAGAAGTAAGATTTTAAATATTAGAAAATAACTAGTGATAAATTTCGTTAAAAACCTATTAGATCTGAGAATAATGACCCCGTTGTAACACAAACCAGAATCTTAATATAGAATTACGTTAAGGCGTTTTTATATGAGATGTTGAATGAATTTTTGAGAGATTATGGAAGGTAATCGATATTGAATTTATTATACAGACAAAAAGGTTTAGAACAGTTTTTTTGATGAAATGGGATCAATTTGTGATCCAAAAAAAGATGATAATTTTACGTTTTCGATATAAAGCGCAGAAAAATATCCATGTGATTTACGTGAATATCTAATTTGAAGGATTAATCTCACAGGGAGACTTTAAATGGCCCACCACTTGCTCTCGTGTGACATTGATGAAGAACATAGAGGTGGCAAACTTTTGTACACGACTGTACCGAACTATATACAAGCACTTTGCTAAAATAATCGATCTATCTAATATCTTTCGTAACATGATCACGTTTAAGAATACCAGATTGCATAACACTAATCCCATTACATACCCAAACAAGGAAGAGACAATTACCATAGTCAGATTAATAAAAATGGCTTCCCAAAGATCCTAACAGAACACCTGCTGTTAAACATTACATGCGACAGAGATCTACAGAAATATCGCCGACATGGAGAAGCGCCCACATTCTTTACTAATCCACTCAAGCATATTCATTAACCTTTTAAGAGCCGTACAATCACATCTCACGGCATTATTGATCTGGCAACAGTACCTTAAAACATATTTGGTAGCATTAAATATATAACCAATAAATCATGATCCCTCTCGATGTCAAGCCGGTATGATGTAAAAATTTCCAAAGGCAAATGACCTCTTCTCAACAGGAAGAGGTAAACCTCAACGATAAATTGCGCAGCTTGTCGCAATATGTATCCTCTTGAGATTATAGCAGCATCGAGAACTTTTCTCAATAAAAAAGACATACTCGCTCAGTAGCGAAGTCTTTCCCAAAATTTCAGCCAATTTAGATTAGTTCCATTTCCAGCATTAATCTGAAAATTTCCCATCATTATATACTGAGACTCTACGACGCGAATGGTAAGTTTTATCTAGAAGTTTCATTTGTTAAGACGACAATAGCACCGGAGAGAGAATCCAAACATATGTATAAAGCTTATGTATATATGAGTACTTAAACAAAACATTCTCTCCTCCGATTTTGGGTTCAAATCACAGCCACTACGTGGATCCCAAAAGAACCTCAACCAATAACCAGCCAGGACAAGCCTTGCAGGCAAATGGCTCACGTAGTAACAGATTATGTTCCTCTGGTACGACTCCCTGCTTAAATCATTTCAAGGAAATACCAAGGATTCAGTTATATCTGTTGAGTTTACGGAGAGAGAATCCAGATATATATATAGCTTACGCATATATCAGTATTTGCATTCTAGCATTCTCTCCTTCCATTCAGCCACTACGTGGATCTCAAGAGAACCTCAACCAATAAGAAGCCAGGACAAATATAGCGGGCAGCTGACCCCTAAGTAACCAAGAACGCATTTCACACCACTAATATAAGGTTCGGGTAGAACAGTAGTTTTGATAGCACCTTTATAGACCTCATTAAGATAACATGACCTGTAGGGAGATATACAGCAGAGTGTTAAGAGTATTCGGTTATGGCTAACAATGTCTCAAAGTAAACGAAAATTTCTGTTTCCATTAAGTGATTGGTTTCTGGTATTTGATGACGTCTCTTATAACCGACTAAGAATGATAATTTCGATATAAAATTAAATTTTTTTAGTACAATATTTAATAACCTCATGCATTCTATTCACTTTCTATTTATAATTACTATTACTTTCTTTCTCTACTATTTCATAGATTTTTTTCCTATTTCTTTTGTCATCAAATGTGTTATATATTTACTATTATTGTCTTTTGAAAAACCTTGACTTTTCTTTGCAAACAGTCACCAATTGCTCTTGTTTTTCAATTTTTCTATTTAAGTTTCCATAAATTGTATTCAAGACATTACTTCCGTTACTTTTTATAATGCCTTATAAACCCATATTAAATTACCATTTAGTGAAAAATATTCATGTTTTTTGTCTTTGTATTAGCTATTTAATCCATCATTAAGAGCTATATGGGCATAATTGGCAACACTGGTTATTTATAGCTCTAAACTTGTATGTAAATAACTTAAATTGTCTGCTGAGCACACGCGAATAGATGTCCCATCATTATGAGACTATTTTCCTCTTACTTCAGCCCCCATACTACACTAACTACTGTTTTGTGTTTAAATCCTCAGCGGCCAACGCTTGCCTACTAAATCATTTTTGATTTAGTTAGTGTGTTTAAACATTGCCTCTTCTGTTTCTTGCTTCTTTCTCAGTCTGCTCATTGTCTCATTCTTCTATTTTTTTTTTATTTATTATATGTGTATTTTTTTCTTGCTGCCGATTCTTTTAGATTGTTGTGTGGCAACATATTCATTTTTTTCTACAGTTTTTGCGGCATTCTCAGTAATTTTTTTTGTTGCAAGTACAAGTTTACCCAGCAATTCTAAAGTCCTTAACGGGTTTAATATTTTTGTTATAGAATATCTCTTACATCTAGCATATAAATAAGGATTGTAAACATCACAAATCTTTTAAAAATAACACTTTTGAAATGCGTAGTTTTTAGACTAGTACCAACTAGTGATACAAAACTAAGCTAATTATTTGCATAATAATTACAAAAATCACATCATTGTCACCCAAAATTACGGGGTATATTTAAGTATGTGAGTTTGTTTTATTTTTTGTCACTAAGTCTGTCTGACATTGCAACTTGACCATATAAATTGTTAAGTGTACGTATGGTACTGCTAATAAGTACTCTGTGTAGAATGCACGTCTGTCCGTCTGTCTGAATGAAAAATTTTATTAAATGTCTACCAGACATTTTAAATTTTGTGTATGCGTGCCAATGGTTTAGAAATACATACATATATACATAATAAAATAAACTGCAAAAAAGAACAAAAGCGCGACAATGTAAATGAAGGTCTTAAATTAAAATTTTACTTTTAAAATGAACTCAAGCTATAAACACTTTCCTGGAAGTTTATCCCTGCAGTTGTAAATGCTATTATTGGCAAGAGCTCTCTAACGATTTCCCAATAGACTAGAATATAGAATCGACTATAGACTAGATTCCACTAGATTAAATACTAGACTATAGATCATACGTTAGACTAGACTATAGATCACACTTTAGACTAGACTATATACTAAACTATAGACTAGACTATAGACTAGACTATAGACTAGACTACAGACTAAACTATAGACTAGACTATAGACTAGACTATAGACTAGACTATGGAATAGACTATAGACTAGACTATAGACTAGACTATAGACTAGTCTATAGACTAGACTATAGACTAGACTATAGACTAGACTATAGACTAGACTATAGACTAGACTATAGACTAGACTATAGACTAGACTATAGACTAGACTATAGACTAGACTATAGACTAGACTATAGACTAGACTGTAGACTAGACTATAGACTAGACTATAGACTAGACTATAGACTAGACTATAGACTAGACTATAGACTAGACTATAGACTAGACTATAGACTAGACTATAGACTAGACTATAGACTAGACTATAGACTAGACTATAGACTAGACTATAGACTAGACTATAGACTAGACTATAGACTAGACTATAGACTAGACTATAGACTAGACTATAGACTAGACTATAGACTAGACTATAGACTAGACTATAGACTAGACTATAGACTAGACTATAGACTAGACTATAGACTAGACTATAGACTAGACTATAGACTAGACTATAGACTAGACTATAGACTAGACTATAGACTAGACTATAGACTAGACTATAGACTAGACTATAGACTAGACTATAGACTAGACTATAGACTAGACTATAGACTAGACTATAGACTAGACTATAGACTAGACTATAGACTAGACTATAGACTAGACTATAGACTAGACTATAGACTAGACTATAGACTAGACTATAGACTAGACTATAGACTAGACTATAGACTAGACTATAGACTAGACTATAGACTAGACTATAGACTAGACTATAGACTAGACTATAGACTAGACTATAGACTAGACTATAGACTAGACTATAGACTAGACTATAGACTAGACTATAGACTAGACTATAGACTAGACTATAGACTAGACTATAGACTAGACTATAGACTAGACTATAGACTAGACTATAGACTAGACTATAGACTAGACTATAGACTAGACTATAGACTAGACTATAGACTAGACTATAGACTAGACTATAGACTAGACTATAGACTAGACTATAGACTAGACTATAGACTAGACTATAGACTAGACTATAGACTAAGACTATAGACTAGACTATAGACTAGACTATAGACTAGACTATAGACTAGACTATAGACTAGACTATAGACTAGACTATAGACTAGACTATAGACTAGACTATAGACTAGACTATAGACTAGACTATAGACTAGACTATAGACTAGACTATAGACTAGACTATAGACTAGATTATAGACTAGACTATAGACTAGACTATAGACTAGACTATAGACTAGACTATAGACTAGACTATAGACTAGACTATAGACTACACTATAGACTAGACTATAGACTAGACTATAGACTAGACTATAGACTAGACTATAGACTAGACTATAGACTAGACTATAGACTAGACTATAGACTAGACTATAGACTAGACTATAGACTAGACTATAGACTAGACTATAGACTAGACTATAGACTAGACTATAGACTAGACTATAGACTAGACTATAGACTAGACTATAGACTAGACTATAGACTAGACTATAGACTAGACTATAGACTAGACTATAGACTAGACTATAGACTAGACTATAGACTAGACTATAGACTAGACTATAGACTAGACTATAGACTAGACTATAGACTAGACTATAGACTAGACTATAGACTAGACTATAGACTAGACTATAGACTAGACTATAGACTAGACTATAGACTAGACTATAGACTAGACTATAGACTAGACTATAGCCTAGACTATAGACTAGACTATAGACTAGACTATAGACTAGACTATAGACTACACAATAGACTAGACTATAGACTAGACTATAGACTAGACTATAGACTAGACTATAGACTAGACTATAGACTAGACTATAGACTAGACTATAGACTAGACTATAGACTAGACTATAGACTAGACTATAGACTAGACTATAGACTAGACTATAGACTAGACTATAGACTAGACTATAGACTAGACTATAGACTAGACTATAGACTAGACTATAGACTAGACTATAGACTAGACTATAGACTAGACTATAGACTAGACTATAGACTAGACTATAGACTAGACTATAGACTAGACTATAGACTAGACTATAGACTAGACTATAGACTAGACTATAGACTAGACTATAGACTAGACTATAGACTAGACTATAGGCTAGACTATAGACTAGACTATAGACTAGACTATAGGCTAGACTATAGACTAGACTATAGACTAGACTATAGACTAGACTAGACTATAGACTATAGACTATAGACTATAGACTATAGACTATAGACTATAGACTATAGACTATAGACTATAGACTAGACTAGACTATAGACTATAGACTAGACTAGACTAGACTATAGACTAGACTATAGACTAGACTATAGACTAGACTAGACTATAGACTAGACTATAGACTAGACTATAGACTAGACTATAGACTAGACTATAGACTAGACTATAGACTAGACTTGACTATCGGCAAGACTACAGACTTGACAAGACTATAAACTATACCATAATATACTAGACAAAAATGTAGACTACTTTATAGACTATACTATATATTAAACTATTGTCTATATAGTTTAGTCTATAGACGACTTAAATAAAAACGACTACACCACTGGTCTTGTCTTTAGACAACTACACTTTAGACTACTAGACGAATTACTTATATATGACTTGTCTATAGACTAGACTGTAAACCGGATTATTGTCTAGATTATAATAATGTAGTCTATGGATACCAGTAAGCTATTGAATTAAGAATACAAAAAGTATACATTTTCAATTTCAAAACTAATGGGTTCTCCACTTAAATTATTATTCACAATAATAATTAGGAATATGTTTGGTTTCTACTTCAACGCAGTTAATGTTAGGTATATTTTAATAAACTCCGCCTGTCTTCAAGAACGTACTGCATTTGATCAGACAAGATTTTAAAAACCTTAATAATTAAAGGAGGTATAATAAGTAATTAATACGAATATAAAATTTGAGAACTTATGAGATAAATCTTGTTGAAGTTATGAAAATTAAGTACAAGACTACATGTGTTTTAAGCTGTTAAACAAAATGATGTTGTTAAGTGCAACTTTTAGGTGAAAACATGAAATATTTATACTAAAGTTTACATTTTATAATAACGGCAATATAATTTATCTAAATTTCCTTAGGTTAAAACACTTAAAAAAAAGTTAAGCTTAAATATTTATTGACCTTAAATTTATTTAATTAAATCACTGAAAATACTTATGAAAAATCACATAAAATTACTTACAAGCCTTAAAGCAGACTAACTAATTTGTCATTAAAAATTTAAAATTTTCATATAAAACTTTGAATTTGACTACTTTTGACATAAATTCAATGAAGTCATTGAATCATTAAATTAATTTAATTATGCTTTTAAGTACATATTTCTTAAATTCAATATTTTTATTCCTCTCCTTGAAGTGAGCACTTTTATCTACTAGTTCATATATTAGGTCCACGCACCTGTCAGTGAACTTATTATACTGTCGTCTTTGCATGTCTTTATGAGCGTTTGTGTTTGTTTATATAAAGAGGCGAATAAGCATGTACGAATCTTTCAAAATTTTTTAATTTTGAGTTGGGTCTCTTGAAATGAATTAGTTAAATTTTGACACATGTGTTTAACCAACTGTAACATGAATATTTATACAACATTATTATCTTTATATTTTTTTCTTTTTAATTTTGGAAGAGTGAAGCTTAGAAATTATCATGGATTAAAATTAGATTAGTACATTGCCAAAAATCGTTGCTAATTTCCAGTGTATTTTCAACTGCAGGACAGATAACATATTTTATATAGTTTAGACTAAGACTAGGCTATAGACTCGACCATAGGACAGACTAAAGACTAGACTATAGATTAAACGATAGACTAGACTATAGACTTGACTATCGACCAGACTATAGACTAGACTATAGCTTATAATATAGACTAGACTATAGACTAGACTATAGAATAGACTATAGACTAGACTATAGACTAGACTATAGACTAGACTATAGACTAGACTATAGACTAGACTATAGACTAGACTATAGACTAGACTATAGACTAGACTATAGACTAGACTATAGACTAGACTATAGACTAGACTATAGACTAGACTATAGACTAGACTGTAGACTAGACTATAGACTAGACTATAGACTAGACTATAGACTAGACGATAAAATATAGGAAACCAGACATAAAATAATCTTTGAAAATTTATACTCTTACATTTTTCAACTTTTTTTATTTATAAGTAATTAAACATGTCAATTTTGTATAAATTACTCTACTAATAGAAAATTACTTATAAATATTTCCTTTGTAGTTACATTAATTATTTATTATATATTTTTAATTGAAAAATATAAGATAATGTTTTCATAATCTCCATTCAAAGTTATTAAAAAGTTTTAAAGATAATAATCTTTTAAATTAAAATAATAAAAATTGAATATTAATAGTGTTAATGTTTAACTTTAGATAATTTTATTTAATTATTGATTTATTGACATATATGAAATTTAAAACATTGGGCAAGGATTAATGGTTTTCAATAGAAATCTCAAATTTAAACAGTTTAAAAAAAATACTTTAACGTTATTCATGGATTAAGATAAAACAATATTTCCTAATAGATTTTGTATAAATTTCCTGCAATATTTGTTTGACTCAACAAATTTCACTTTATACTATGAATTATTGAATTTGCCAATGTTAGTTAGTAGCAAGTTTTGTGTATGTAGTCACATATATGAGAAATCTATTAACCAAACCAACGGATATGCTTAATAAATTTTTTCCATCAAAATTATAGATACAACACAAAAATTTTGTAAATCATAAAGTTTGGTATGAGCTGAGTTGTCGTCGCCTTGTTTGTGTTGTTGGTGTTATAAAATAGAAAATCTTTTTGGTGAAAAAAAATCGCATAGAAATTTTATAATGGTGTTGTTATTTGTGGGTTTGGTGTTAATAGCTTTTGAAAATTGTTTGTACATTTTTTTCTACACGTTTGCAAATATTTACACAAATTGCTCATCGTAAGTGTTTAAAAGAATGAATTCATTAAGACACATGGTTATTGTTTCATATGAACTAAGTCTGTGTATAGTTTAATGCAATTTATGGGTAATTTTTTATAATTTTTGAATTATAAAACACGTTTGAGTATGCCTCCAGTTCCTGTGAGATTACTCGGTATTTCAATTCGAAAAGAAAAACTTTCAAAATATTTTGTATTTAGCATTCTAATTCTTATATTTCAGATTTTGAATAGTTACATAGAATACAGTTACAATTACTCCTCTGGTAATCATACCAATTCAACAAAATAACGTCCAAGTTGCACAGGAAGTTAGTATTTAGTTCCTGAATGTCAGTTTAAAATGTAATTGTTTCGCAGAGAAGGAAAATTCCAAAATTTTTGAAATTTTATATAAATTTAATATTTTAAATATGTTCAATATATTGACCACTACAAACTAATCCGCACCTTAAAAAATTACCCATCTTTTTAAGTCAAAAAGGATTCAAGGATATTTCGAATACCTTTTTCTAAAGTGTAGCCCACCAAAGAGTTTGGCATTTTTCGAAACAAATAGTAGTTTGACTAGGCAAAGTCTTTACTGTAAGGTGGATGAGGTAAAACTTCTTAACTATTTTCACCTAAATACTTTTAAGTGCCCGTTTTCACCAAAAAGGAAACTTTTTTAGGACACTTTTGATTTTGCGTGAGTTAGAGAAGAAAATATGATTCAAATATTATTATGAAATGTTAGTTAGTACTTCGATGTATCGAATTTCATAGCTATACTCACATTTTTAAGCCAGTAATTGTGTTAATGACAATTCCAGAAGAGGGGTTGGGTCAATTATGGACCAATTGTAACAAAATTAGGTAGAGATACCTAAGACATATTTTTGTCAAATTTCATCGCTATACTGGCATTCGGTATGGGTCATGTGGGGATCCACGAAGGGGGTTAAATGAAAATTCTCTCCTCAAACCGAAAAATGTTCATACAAAATATAAAAAGAGGAAAAAAGGAAAAATTGAAAAAAAACAAAGTTTCCCCCTAAACACTTAAGATGGATAGGCGGCTGATGGGGGCTATACGAAAACATGAACCGATATTGCCCATTTCCAATACTAAAGTTTAGACTATATACTAGACTGTAGGCTAGACTATGGACTAAACTACAGACTAGACTATAGGCTAGACTATAGACTAGACTATAGACTAGACTATAGATTAGACTATATACTAAACTATAGACTAGACTATAGACTAGACTATAGACTAGACTATAGACTAGACTATAGACTAGACTATAGACTAGACTATAGACTAGACTATAGACTAGACTATAGACTAGACTATAGACTAGAGTATAGACTAGACTATAGACTAGACTATAGACTAGACTATAGACTAGACTAGACTATGGACTAGACTATAGACTTGACTGTAGACTAGACTATATTTATAATTATGTATATTAAAAATTAAGCATTGTTCTCATATTTTAAACTTTTTTTATCAATTCTTGCTGTTTCATTCAAATCGGGTTTCCATGGAATGGTGTGGTTTCAAAACAACATAATACATATGATAGTGTTGCTACAAACTACATAATCGTATTTAAAAAGCTATCGGCTTTAATTCATTCCCTGCTTTTGGATAAATCATTGTGCTAGCACATGTTTTAAAATTTCCTGCATGATTAGCTTTCAGCGATTATGCCAGCTCTTGTTGGAAGACCTTATTAAAGGTCTTCAAAGGTTTTCGCTTTGTGAACTTCTATGAGCACAAATATTGGAATAAATCTTAAATATATAGAGAATTTTCGAAAATACTTTCTGTTTGCAATAATTGTTCAAATAATCTATATTTAAATATATTATAAGCCATTGCCTTATTTCCGTCTTTGCCTGAAGAATACGCTCCTTTTATGTACTGCCTCTTTCGTACAACTTCATTTATATGCATATTTTCTATCTATATTTAAATATTTGCATATTTAAGAGTTTTTAATGGTCATGCTATTCTATATGTACATATTGTTCCTACATCTTGTAATTGTTCATCATCATATTCAGCCCTCCTTCGTTGTTTACATACAATTTTTTTTTCAATTTTTATTTATTTCTTTATCGTTGCTGTTCTTTTAGCTTGTTTCTGGTCAATTTACAAATATTTGCATTTAGCTATTTAACACCTTTGACAGAGATTGTAGAATGTATGAGACAATGTGTTTTTTTGTTGATACTCTTGTAAATTGCAATTTGTAATTCATTTCAATTACAAAAAGGAAGACACATGAACTCAGTCGTTTTCATCATGTTAGTTAATTTTTTGTTAATTCTAAAGAGATTTTTACTTTAGAAGGACATTTCTATAACACTATATGTGACATCATGGGGAAGATCAATAAATTATTAGTTAAAGTCCTTTATTTTAAAGTATTACAAACGGCTACGTAAACAAGATACATTTTTTTGTTTAAATTACATATAAAGTATACGCCACCATTATACATTTTATTAAAAACAAATCTTTCCGTTAAAAAGAACTTTATTTGTTAAACTTTTTAATATATTTAAATTTAAAATAATTATTTAAAACTTATTTTTAAATATTTCATTTCTTTACTTTTTCCCAATACTAATAAAATAAAATTTCAAAATAATCTTAACTAAATTACTAAGAATTGCAGAGCAGTCATTCTCATTTTACAATATGAAACTTTTATTATTTACTCTAGACTGTGGCATCGTAAAATTTTTGGTTACTTGCTTTTTGCAGTTAAACTACTGGAATAGTGTCCATAATATTCAATGTTTTTTTATGGTCGTCCCCAAAACTAGGGAAAATACGCACGCACTTGTACTATTTACTAAGAATATTTACCAAATGTTCACTAAAGTTGTAAACTTGCTCAGAATTACAAGTAAATATTGTTCGTTCATTGCAGTTTAGCTATTAACTCTTAAATGTTCAGCTTAAATGTAAGCACTGGCTGAGATTATACCAAAAAGTTTTGAAAGGAGTCTTACTTGTCATTTGTCAATATCTCAGGCCAAAGATTAGTCTATAAAACAACCCATAGACTAGTCAGTTGGTTAGTTAGTAAACTATTAAATAGGACAATGAATAAAATAGTTAATATACTATTAGGTAGACTGTTATATAGACTAGTCAACAGAACTAGTCAACAGACTAGTCAATAGACCAGTCAATAGACTAGTCAATAGACTAGTGAGCAGACTAGTCAACAAATTTGTCAACAGACAAGTGTACAAACTAGTAAACATACTCGATAGCAGAATATTCAACAGATTAGTCAATAGTAAACTAGTAAAAAGGACAATAAACTAGTCAACAGACATGTCAACAGAACTAGTTTACAGGCTAGTCAACAGAGTAGTTAATAGACTAGTCAACAGACTAGCCAACAGACTAGTCAACAAACTTGTGTACAAACTAGTCAAAAGACAAGTCAACAGATTAGATAACAGAATATTCAACAGATTATTCAATAGAATAGACAACATACTAGTCAATGAACTAGTCCGCAGACTGGTCAATGGACTAGTCCAAAGACTAGCCAATAAACTAGTCAATGAACTAGTCCAAAGAATAGTATATACCCCAGACGATAAAATAGTCAGTAAGCTATTCCATAGCTAGTCAATACATCAGTCAATGGACTACTTAATAGACAAGTCAGCGGACAAATTAGTACATAGACTAGATCATATACTATTCAGTAGATTAGTTCATATACTAGATAGTATAACAGTTAATAGAATAATCAATATATTAGTCCATAAACTCCATAATCAACTAGTTAATATACTATTCAATAAACTAGTCAAGTTAATAGAGTAATCACTAGACTAGTCCATAGAATTAATAGAGTCATCAGTGGACTAGTCAATAAACAAGTTAACAGGCTAGTCAACAGACTAGTCAATAGAATAGTTAACAGAATAGTTAATAGACTATTCAACAGACAAGTCAATAAATTAGTCAATAGACTAGTCAGTAAACTACTTAATGAACTTGTTCATAGACTAGTCAATAATCTAGCTAATGGACTTGTTCATAGACTAGTCAATAAACTAGTCAACAGACTAGTCAATAAACTAGTCAAGGGACTACTCCATAGACGAGCCAATGATCCAGTCTATAAAATAGTCAGTAAGCTATTCCATAGTAGTCATTACAAAAGTCAATACACAAATTCGAAGAGTACTTAATAGACTAGTCAGTCGACTCATCATCTAGCATCGACTAGACCATGATCAATAAACCAGTCGTTATACTATTAAATATACTAGTATATAAACTAATTTATATCTTAATAAATAGACAAGTTAATAGAGCTATCACTAGATTACTCTATAAAACAGTCTAGTCTATTAGTAGACTTATCAGCAGACAAGACTGGTTATGTCGTAATCAAGCATTAATCCAAGTTCATATTTAACATGATCAACCGACCTAAACCTGCAGGGTCTTTCAAAGTGTTATCGCAAATTAAATGTGCAAAATTGTGAGTGTTTTAATCTTTATTTGCAGTTCAAACATTTATCTACGCACACACACACATATTACCAAAATAGTTGCCCTTCTTATATGGAAAGTATTTATGCTGCATGTAATACTTATATCTTATCACTACTCCTAGATTATCATCATCACCATCTCTATTATTATGGACTGACTAACTGAGCAGCCATTGCTACTCTAAAGTTTTACTTAGAAAAGAAGTTTATAAGGCACAATGTTTTTCCCTTGTGTTCGGTCATAAACATTTGCTTGATTATGCCGTTAGCACTAATCTTTATGCATATTGGGTAACACATTCATATCTGCTTATTTTCTAAATATCTGTATATAAAGTGGATTTTTGTTTATTTCTTTGTGTTAAGTACTTAATATTTGATTATAAGATATGAGATACGATTTTATGTGTATGTTGATATCATGTACTAAAATCTTTATTATCCCTACTATACAAGTAAACCAAAACAAACATATACATACATACATATATACATAAGTGTTGGGGCAGCATTGTATGTTTTGTAATTTTTGGCATGAGTAAATATTTTTTAATTTTCATAGGCAGATGCATTCTATATTTTAGTTGTGGGCATATATGACAATATTCTTGTCAATTTTTCACGAACTTTTTCTATAGAAAACTTATCAGAATCTGATAAGAAAAGTTATCAAAATCTGATGAACTTTTCCTATAGAAAAGTTATCAAAATCTGATGAACTTTTCCTATAGAAAAGTTATCAGAAACTGATGAACTTTTCCTATAGAAAAGTTATCAGAAACTGATGAACTTTTCCTATAGAAAAGTTATCAGAATCTGATGAACTTTTCCTATAGAAAAGTTATTAGAATCTGATGAACTTTTCCTATAGAAAAGTTATTAGAATCTAATGAACTTTTCCTATAGAAAAGTTATTAGAATCTGATGAACTTTTCCTATAGAAAAGTTATCAGAATCTGTTGAACTTTTCCTATAGAAAAGTTATCAGAATCTGTTGAACTTTTCCTATAGAAAAAATATCAGATTCTGATGAACTTTTCCTATAGAAAAGTTATCAAAATCTGATGAACTTTTACTATAGAAAAGTTATCAGAATCTGATGAACTTTTCCTATAAAAAAGTTATCAAAATCTGATGAATTATTCCTATAGAAAAGTTATCAGAATCTGATGAACTTTTCCTATAGAAAAGTTATCACAATCTGATGAACTTTTCCTATAGATAAGTTATCACAATTTGATGAACTTTTCCTATAGAGAAGTTATCAGAAAGATGAACTTTTCCTATAGAAAAGTTATCAGAATCTGATGAACTTTTCCTAGTTATCAGAATCTGATGAACTTTTCCTATAGAAAAGTTATTAGAATCTGATGAACTTTTCCTATAGAAAAGTTATAAGAATCTGAGGAACTTTTTCTATAGAAAAGTTAACAGAAACTGATGAACTTTTCCTATAAAAAACTGTTCAGAATCCGATGAACTTTTTCTTTAGAAAAGTTATTAAAATTTGAAGAGTTTTTCCTACAAAAAATATATCAGAATTTAAAGAACTTTAACTACAAAAAGGTAGTCATGAGAAAAATTGCTTTTAAATTATAACTTCACTCTATAAGTATCCTCTAGCATTATTTAATATGATGATTTTCAGAAAGAATTCATTAGGAATTTCTCATGACACATAATAACTTTGAATAACTTTAGAGAAAACTATACTCCAAATTATACAAATGTAAAAAAATTCTTTACAAGATAATTATGTGAAAGTTCCTAATGGCAGTTAAGTAATCTCTCAAAATATTAAGTAAACGGGGATGAAATAATTCAACAATTAACAGCTATCAACACATCCATGGAATGCATAGTGTTTTTCTGTAAAGAATTCTTACTTTATGCCACCACTGATTTACAATTCCTCCTATTAAGTATAATAATGTGTTTAATAATAAATTAACCAAAGGTTTCTTTAAAACTTGTTTTCATTTAATTTTAGCATAATAATACAATCATAAATAAGATTATTCACAACATTTTTACAATTCAATCCTCAATAAAGATTTTGCCAAAGAAAAAAAATTAACAAATTCTGTACAATTTAATGAAAATATTTAAAAAGAAAATATGTTTAAAACACGCAAACATTTATTTACAAATCTATAAGAGAAAAAATGTAAAAGTTTACTAATTATACTTAATGTTTATGAAAAAAAATATATATTAATAAAATAATAATAAAATCTTTTTGTTCTCCACTTCACTGATACATGCCCCACCAACAACATACATACACAGTTCTTTTAGCCAATTAATTCATACATTTACTACAACAGAGAAATACTCACTCCATCCTTTTAGTTATTATAGACTTACCACAAATATTTAAAATTTTATTGTTTTTTATTTTTTAATATTTCGTAGAAATTTTTGTTATAAAGTGGCAGCAAATTGCCAAACGCAACATACACTACTCACTCATAAGATTGCACAAATATGTTGCAAATGTTGAATGTGAATGTGAAATAAAAATAATGTTTATTTTTCTTTTTTTGTTTTCGCTGAAACAAACAAACGAACATGCCAATTAAAGTAGAGTCATAAAATGTTGTGGAAATAAATGTTTATTAAAATAAATTTTATGGTTGAATAATAATAATACTACTACATCCTACCAACCACTCATAAGCAATTTCTTTTGCTTTAAAAGAAAAATAATATACAAAATATTTGCTAAAATTATAAAAACAAAATGATATTGAGTGGTTTATTTTGCACAAAAGCTACATACATATGTATGTATATATATTTGACTATTAATTAAAGAAACATTTGCTTTATATATAAAATGCATAATATTTTTAAATAATAAATTGTTGACAAATTTATGCAAAAATTAAAAAAATATATATATACACACTATTTTTAAGCCAATAAATGTTAACGAAACATATGTATGAGATTAAAATGAAACGTTGAAAGAACAGTGGTGGGCAAAATTGAATTTCAAGTACAGAACTGATAAACTTTTCCCAATGAAACGTTAACAGAATAGAATTGTTAACATATATAATAGTTAATAGAATTTGAAAAACTTTTTCTATAGCAAAGTTTTCAGAATCTAATTAAAATTACCAACTTTTCCTAAGAAGAGCTATCAGATTCTCCTATCCTATCAGAATCCGATGAACCTTTTCTACATAATAGTTATCAGAGTCTGATAAACTTTTCCTATACAAAAGTTATCAGAATTTGATGAACTTTTTCTATACAAAAGTTATCAGAATCTGATGAACTTTTTCTATACAAAAGTTATCCGAATCTAATGAACGTTTTATATACAAAAGTTATCAGATTCTAATGAACGTTTTCTATACAAAAGTTATCAGAATCTGATGAACTTTTTCTATAGAAAAGTTATCAGAATCTGATGATCTTTTTCTATAGAAAAGTTATCAGAAGCTGATGAACTTTTTCTATAGAAAAGTTATCAGAATCTGATGAACTTTTTCTATAGAAAAGTTATCAGAATCTGATGAACTTTTTCTATAGAAAAGTTATCAGAATCTGATGAACTTTTTCTATAGAAAAGTTATCAGAATCTGATGAACTTTTTCTATAGAAAAGTTATCAGAATCTGAT
>NC_060952.1:84030628-84033038 GCF_022045245.1 Lucilia cuprina
GACTATAGAATAGTATTAAGTCCGGACTATAGAATAGTCTATAGTCAGGACTATAGAATACTCTATAGTCTGGACTATACAGTTGACTATAGTCTGGACTAAAGAATAGTGTGTAGATTGGACTTTAAAATAATCTATAGTCTGGACTATAGAAAAAGTATAGTCTGGACTATTGAATAATCTTTACTCCGGACTACAGAATAGTCTTTAGTACAGACTATAGAATAGTGTATAGTCCGGATTGTATAGTCTCGGCAATAGAATAGTCTATAATCTGGACTATTGAATAGTCTATAGTTTTGACTATAGAATAGTCTATAGTCTTGACTATAGAATAGTCTATAGTCTCGACTGTAGAGTAGTCTATAGTCTGGACTATAGAATAGCCTATAGTCTAGACTATACAATAGCCTACAGTCTGGACTATAGAATAGTCTATAGTCTGGACTATAGAATAGACAATTCTATAGTCTAGACTATAGACTAGTCTATAGTCTGGACTATAGAATAGTCTATAGTCTTGACTATAGAATAGTCTATAGTTTGGACTATAGAATAGTCTATAGTCCTGACTATAGAATTGTCTATAGTCCTGACTATAGAATTGTCTATAGTCCTGAATATAGAATAGTCTATAGTCTGGGCTATAGAATAGTCTATAGTCTGGACTATAGAATAGTCTATAGTCTGGACTATAGAATAGTCTATAGTCTGGACTATAGAATAGTCTATAGTCTGGACTATAGAATAGTCTACAGTCTTGACTACAGAATAGTTTAAAGTCTTGACTATAGAATAGTCTATAGTCTGTTCTAAAAAATAGTATGTAGTTTGAGCTATACTCTGGACTGCTAAATAGTCAACAGTCTGGAGTATATTACCTTGTGTGAGACCTTCTGATACCTAATTAAAGTTAATTATTGATCAATCAAGAAATTTAAGTTATTAAAGTAAAAATTAGGACAACATGATGTTTTTTCATAAAAAATGAGAGTGATTGATCCTTAAAAAAATGTACACAATATGGTGACCTAGTTTTTGAAAAGAATTGAATTTTAAAAAACCCTTATAAAATGCTAATAGCCCGAAAAATACATATTCCACCAATACTTACATAATTGACTAAAGCATCTGTGTGTCATCATTTGTATGCAATTGAAAAGGACGAAAAAAATGTCTTTAGTCCGGACTATAGAATAGTTTATAGTCGGGACTATAGAATAGTATTAAGTCCGGACTATAGAATAGTATTAAGTCCGGACTATAGAATAGTCTATAGTCAGGACTATAGAATACTCTATAGTCTGGACTATACAGTTGACTATAGTCTGGACTAAAGAATAGTGTGTAGATTGGACTTTAAAATAATCTATAGTCTGGACTATAGAAAAAGTATAGTCTGGACTATTGAATAATCTTTACTCCGGACTACAGAATAGTCTTTAGTACAGACTATAGAATAGTGTATAGTCCGGATTGTATAGTCTCGGCAATAGAATAGTCTATAATCTGGACTATTGAATAGTCTATAGTTTTGACTATAGAATAGTCTATAGTCTTGACTATAGAATAGTCTATAGTCTCGACTGTAGAGTAGTCTATAGTCTGGACTATAGAATAGCCTATAGTCTAGACTATACAATAGCCTACAGTCTGGACTATAGAATAGTCTATAGTCTGGACTATAGAATAGACAATTCTATAGTCTAGACTATAGACTAGTCTATAGTCTGGACTATAGAATAGTCTATAGTCTTGACTATAGAATAGTCTATAGTTTGGACTATAGAATAGTCTATAGTCCTGACTATAGAATTGTCTATAGTCCTGACTATAGAATTGTCTATAGTCCTGAATATAGAATAGTCTATAGTCTGGGCTATAGAATAGTCTATAGTCTGGACTATAGAATAGTCTATAGTCTGGACTATAGAATAGTCTATAGTCTGGACTATAGAATAGTCTATAGTCTGGACTATAGAATAGTCTACAGTCTTGACTACAGAATAGTTTAAAGTCTTGACTATAGAATAGTCTATAGTCTGTTCTAAAAAATAGTATGTAGTTTGAGCTATACTCTGGACTGCTAAATAGTCAACAGTCTGGAGTATATTACCTTGTGTGAGACCTTCTGATACCTAATTAAAGTTAATTATTGATCAATCAAGAAATTTAAGTTATTAAAGTAAAAATTAGGACAACATGATGTTTTTTCATAAAAAATGAGAGTGATTGATCCTTAAAAAAATGTACACAATATGGTGACCTAGTTTTTGAAAAGAATTGAATTTTAAAAAACCCTTATAAAATGCTAATAGCCCGAAAAATACATATTCCACCAATACTTACATAATTGACTAAAGCATCTGTGTGTCATCATTTGTATGCAATTGAAAAGGACGAAAAAAAT
>NC_060952.1:84033138-84035810 GCF_022045245.1 Lucilia cuprina
TTTTCTATAGAAAAGTTATCAGAATCTGATGAACTTTTTCTATAGAAAAGTTATCAGAATCTGATGAACTTTTTCTATAGAAAAGTTATCAGAATCTGATGAACTTTTCCAATAGATACGTAATTAGAATCTGGTGAACTTCTCCTATAGAAATGTTATCAGAATTTGACAAAATTTTGAATATAGAAATTTGTCAATCTTGCTTTTGACCACTGTCTATCTTTTACTGAAACCTATCAATGAAAATATTTATTATAAATTTGCCAATTTTGTAAAAAAAAATATAGTAGAATATATAAATAACAGACACAAATTTGACAATAATTTTTTGTCTTAGATTTCAATGTCTAATTTGTTTTTCTGACACATTTTATAAAAACCACAACTAAAAGGAGACCATGAATTAATTTTTTTGTACGTTTTTGGCAGAAATTTACAACTAAACACTTAGTGTTTTTTTATATACAGAGTGCAAATAGAAACTGTTAAAATTTCTTGTAATAATAGGGTGGTAGACATTTTTTTTTTTTTTTGAATTTAAAGGGACTTTTGAGTAGAATCATTCTTACTTTAGTCAATTGCTAAATATTGAATTTTAGGTTTTATACTTTCCTTATAAATATGTTCCTTATAAATATGTTCTATTTTAAATCGTATTAAGAAAGTGATGCTCTCATCAGTGCCACCTTCTTAATCAAAAAACATTGCACATACTATTTGCATTATAATTATTGCTTGCGGACTTTGTCTCGCCTAAAAATCACATACAAAGGGTGAATATTTTGTGTTCTTTTGTTTCTACTTTCAAAATTGAACATGTTGGTCTTAAATATCTAAAACACATGTGAGTCATTTAAATTGTTTTGTGTAGAAAACAAAATTTTAAATCACAACAAAAAAATACAATTTTACAAATTTGTCTCTGACATTACGAAAGACAAGTGTATTTTGGAAATTTATTACGAAGTAATTAGTAATTTAAAGTGTTGTTGTTAATTGAAATTGTTGTTTCGACAAGATGTCAAATGCATTTTTAAATTACTCTAACCCCAAAAGAAATGTATTAAGTATTAAAGTGGACAAAGATGGCTTGTGGGCAAAGTGTATTGAAAAATTGCTGTTCTAGTTCTGTTCTAGTTCTGTTCTAGTTCTGCTCTAGTTCTGTTCTAGTTCTGTTCTAGTTCTGTTCTAGTTCTGTTCTAGATCTGTTCTAGTTCTGTTCTATTTCTGTTCTAGTTCTGTTCTAGATCTGTTCTGGTTCTGTTCTAGTTCTGTTCTAGTTCTGTTCTAGTTCTGTTCTGTTCTAGTTCTGTTCTAGTTTTGTTCTAGTTCTGTTCTAGTTCTGTTCTAGATCTTAAGTATTTTAATAAACTGGATGATGTCATTGAAGGCAAGTACTTACTACAATCGCTTACAAGAAATTGTCAAGATAAGTCAATATAAATCGCGTGATGAAAAAACTTATACATCTTCTATATCTTCATGCAAAGTTGCCTAATGAATTAGTATTTATTTATATAACACAATATTAAATGTACATTATGTAATTAAAACGATATACATATTGTAGTTATTTTAAAGTCACATATATTCGTATAATACAGATAGAATATTTATACTTTACTTTTTCGGTTAAATTACATAAAACATTCGCGATTTCTTAATTACCTCAGTTTAATTTTAAATTATTTTAAAGTAATTGTCTTTTTTCACACTTTCGAAAGAACAAAATTAGTAATAGTTTTAAAATATTTACAACATTATATTTAAATTTATATTCATAGTTTTTATAACACTTCTCATTCACAAAATTAAAATTTGAGTTTATTTTCATTTTAAATTTAATAAAATTCACAAATAAATTCAGTTTTCAACTGCTTGTCACTCGACTTATTTCCACTTTTCCGCCACACACACACCCAAAAAAAGTAATAAATTTGGTTTCAAATTGATTTGAATGCACATCTGCCAGTGGAAAAATATTATAAATATATTTGCATACTATAAATAAATTGTATTTTTTATAAATATTGTCTACAAATATTTCAACACAAATATCATAAAAATTCAAAAAAACATAAATGTTCTTTTTTCGCACAAAATATTTGATCAAAATTGATGTGACAACTGTGTAATAAAAAAAAAATATGAAACTTAAAGGGTGCTCTAGAGGATGTTCTGTAAAATCAATAAAAAATTAGATCTAACATAAATTAATATTTATACATCCACATAATTAACATTTTAATATAAATAACTTCTTTGATTTATTTCTGTTATGTCTTCACTATTTTGGCATACTCCTTTACAGAACCACATCAGTTGTTTTCTTCTTTTGTTCCTGTGTCATAACTTGTATTTGTTTACGACTTGTCCTTATACTTTATGCAAATTTTATAAACGGAAATTAAATATATACTCATAAAACTAGTCGAACAACATGCGTGTAAGTATACAAATGTAATAGAAAAAAGTCTTAGTTTAAACTAAAAAAAGGAGTTCTGTGGCAAGAATGATTATATTAACAGTTTAAAACTAGTTCTAGTTCAGTTCTAGCTCAATTATAGTTCAGTTCTAGTTCAGTTCTAGTTCAGTTCTAGTTCAGTTCTAGTTCAGTTGTAGTTCAGTTGTAGTTCAGTTGTAGTTCAGTTGTAGTTCAGTTCTAGTTCAGT
>NC_060952.1:84035910-84039998 GCF_022045245.1 Lucilia cuprina
CTGTTCTAGTTCTGTTCTAGTTCTGTTCTAGTTCTGTTCTAGTTCCGTTCTAGTTCTGTTCTAGTTCTGTTCTAGTTCTGTTCTAGTTCTATTCTAGTTCTGTTCTAGGTGTGTTCTAGTTCTGTTCTAGTTAAGATCTTTTTAATTTCCAGTTCAGTTTTACACGATCAGAACTTTTTTCATAAAATGTTTATATAATTTATATATGTATGTATATAAAATTTAAATCTATACATATCTCTTATATACCGTATGAAACCTTATATAATCTTATTTCTTTTACAATAAAATAAACATATATTGCATAAACATTCATTAACGAATAAGTATCGCAATTTAAAAAGAAAATGCATTTCAAAAGATATGTAAAAACTATAACATTTACCACCCTCAAATTCTTAAAAGGGGGATTTTAACTCTTTATGTTCGCTAATGGCATCGTTTACTTGAAACTTAATGGGTGTGGTATATATACATAAAATACTTATATACACAGCATTTTAGTGCACTTTAGTATATAAGGAAAAAGAGAGAAAGAAGTAAAAGTTTTGCGAAAGAAGAAAAAAAACTAAATAAATAAACGACTAAAGAGTAGACCAAATAGAAAGTACATATACATATTTGAATGTTGGTGTAAGTAAAAACAATTTTTACTGACGCGCGCATAACGGAAACGACCGGATGTGGATTCCTTTTTTTCTATACAGTTTTGTGTTAGTTGGTAAATTGTTGTTTTGCAAAATACTTAGTACATATAAAAATAAAATTTTTATTTCTATACAAAATATTTACTAGTTGTAAAATATGAATTACATTTAAGAAGTAGGAGGAGTTAAAGAAAAACTCCTTACAGGGTGTTTTTATTAGGGGTTTGTTGTTTAATACACAAATATTGTTGTTTTTTTGTATTTTTGTTTAACTTTAAGGTTTCTTTTAAAGGCATTTTTCAAAAGAGCTATCTCCGGTCTAAAGTTGAGATTTTAGTATGACATATGATCGAAACTATAGTCCGGTTTAAAAGCGTTATTATACATATTGCACTCTAAAGTCGAAGATTTAATTAATTCTAATCTCGTACGGTCTTTAATTAAAAACTATGGTCTACTATTTTGACCCATAACGCCATTTGGTCTATAACGTCTATTTTTTATCATTTATTCCCTTTTAACACGTTCCCACTGTGTTGTTTGTAGACAGATGTAATTGTCCATAAATATATTTTATTAAAATATATTTTATTAAAATTATATAACAAATTATTATTTAAAACCCAAAAAATTCTATCAAAATCTAACATTTTCCTCTTTGAGTTCACAATTGTAATAAAGTTTTATCTCTAAATAAAATTTAAAATTATTTATAATTAATTTTTATAATAGAAAAATACGCATTGAGCGTAACACATGAAAGTGAATAATTTTAAAAATATTTTATTTAATTCAACTTTTTTTATATTAATTTAACTCATTTAAGACAATTCATTATTATTTTTTCAATGTTGAAAGTAAATATAATTTATGTTTAAAATATTTGTGTTTATTTTTAAAAGGTTTACTTAATACTAGCACTAGTAATTTTACTACAACAACTACTAATGTAATATTTATGTTATCTAAAACAATTACATTTAAAACAAACCTTTTTTTAATAACAATACTGTTATTAAACACAACTTATAGTTCTACGATTACAAGCATTAACAGCTTAAGTTGTTAAATGTGTTTTAGACAAAATTGTTCCTAAAGACGGAAACACAGATACAATTATAGATTAAATATGAACTATTAAATAAAATTTTTATAATGTTATAATTTTTACAACATGACATTATTAAAACGTTTTCAAAAACATGTTCGTGCATGCCTAAACAAAACTGTTTGAATAAGTTTAGACCCGTAAGACAAATTATGTAAATGTCATAAACACGCATAATATATTGTAAAGTAAAATGAACTACATACTAACGTGGTTATTACTAAAGTTAATAGTAAAGAAAAAGTTGAATTAATTTTACTGTATTTTCCAGGGATTTTTTTAAAATTATGGGGATCAGATCCCTACACAATATCGCTAATTTCTATAAAATTAAACTTTTAAACTACACTATATAGACTATACTGTTGACCAGCCTGTACACTATTCTACAGTACATAACATATACCTCCCTTAGTCCAGACTATAGACTATTTTATAGTCCAAAAACTAAGCTATTATATAGTTTGTAAAGACCAACATATAGAGTATTCTAAAGCCCTTATAACTCAGATTATTCGCTACTATACTATATAGCAGACTATATACTATTCTATAATCCACCTATAGTCTATTCTATAGTCCAGACTAAACAGTTTTATAGTTCAGACTAAAGACTGTTCTATAGTCAAAACTATAGACAGTCCTCTTGTCCAGACAACAGATTGTTCTGTTGTCCATACTATAGTCACTTCAATTATCTAGACTATACAATGTTCTATATATTATCGACCAGTCTATAGGCTGTCCTATATCTCAGACCATAGACAATTCTGTAGGCGAGAATATAGACTTTTTTGTATAGCAGACTATGATTTAGGTCCAGACTTTTTTCTAAACCAGACTATAGACTATCCTGTAGTCTCGATTATATACTAATCCGTAGTTCATACTATAGACAATTATATAGTCCAGACTGCTGTATATAGATTGTCCTATAGTTCAGGCTATAGACTATTTTATAGTATAGATTGTAGACTATTCTATAGTCACTACTAAAGAAAATTCTATACTCCATATTATATACTGTTCTCTAGTCTAAACTATATACTATTCTATATTCTAGACTATACACTATTCTATAGTCTAGACTATACACTATTCTAGTCTTGATTAGACTATTCTGTAGTCTAGACTAGAGACTATTCTATAGTACAGATAATGGAGCATTTTATAGTCCAAATTATAGTCTAAATAATAGACTAGACTATTCAGTAGTTCAGACTAGATAATATCCAAACTATAGACTGTTCTATAGTTCAGAAAAACGTTATTCTATAATATAGGTTATAGACTATTCTTTAGTCCAGACTATTCTATAAACTCGACTATGTGCTTTTTATAGTCTATACTCTAGAGTCTAGACATTCCTCTAATCCAGACAATAGAATACTCTATACTCTATACTCCAGACTATAGACTATTCTATAATCTAGACTATACTATTATATAGTCTATTCTATAGGCCAGACTAAATCCTATTCTATAGTCTAGACTATAGACTATTCTATAGACTATAGACTATTCTGTGGTCAAGACTTTAGACTATTCTATAGTCCAGAATAGAATATTCAGTACTCTAGACTATAGAATATTTTATGCTTCAGACTATAGGCTATGCTATAATCTGGACTAGGATATAGTCCAGATATTATTTCTAAACAATTACGGAATATTTAGACATCAACCTAAGTAAAAACTTATTTCCCATCAAGCAGAATTGGGAAAAATTGTCTTTACTAATTAAGCACTTTTCATTGATTACAAAAGAATGAAACTAAATAAAAAACAATATAAACGAACATACAAACTGCAGCCATTTAAAACCAATAAAATACGCCTTATTTAACTCATCTTGACATCCTTTATGAATTTAATGCCGAAAGTGCTGTTAAGGAAGTTAGCTGCTGCACATCATCCCCCATTAAATTACATGCATTTGCTTATGATGCCCTGCATGATGCAGCAGCACTACACACACACACACTGAGCTTATGACCCAAATTGGATCATCTTCAATATGCTCGAATGGATTTACAACGAAAATATTTTCAATTCAATGATAATTGATGAATTTAATGAGCTTTTACGCACGTTTTAAGAACACTTCAACGAATTGTCATTTGATATTAAGAAGGTGTGTTGTTGTTTGTTTTTGTTTTGTTAATTCATGCAGCTTCCCTCCCTGGCTTCTGATCTTTTGTGATTTATGCGTACGATTGTTGGTGCATTTTTTTCGTCCTTTTCAATTGCATACAAATGATGACACACAGATGCTTTAGTCAATTATGTAAGTATTGGTGGAATATGTATTTTTCGGGCTATTAGCATTTTAT
>NC_060952.1:84040098-84051246 GCF_022045245.1 Lucilia cuprina
AGTTCAGTTCTAGGTCAGTTCTAGTTCAGTTCTAGTTCAGTTCTAGTTCAGTTCTAGTTCATTTCTAGTTCAGTTCTAGTTCAGTTCTAGTTCAGTTCTAGTTCAGTTATAGTTCAGTTATAGTTCAGTTTTATTTCAGTTCTAGTTCAGTTCTAGTTCAGTTCTAGTTCTGTTCCAGTTCAAATCTAGTTCAGTTCTAGTTCTGTTCGAATTAAGTTCTAGTTCAGTTTTAGTTCAGTTCTAGTTCAGTTCTGATTCAGTTTTAGTTCAGTTGTAGTTCAGTTCTAGTTCATTTCTAGTTCAGTTCTAGTTCAGTTCTAGTTCTAGTACAGTTCTAGTTCAGTTCTAGTTCATTTCTAGTTCAGTTCTAGTTCAGTTCTAGTTCAGTTCTAGTTTTTGTTTTAAGAAATTTCTGATAAATAAGAAAATTATTAAAAGAAAATATTTGAAAAAAATTTGTATAAATTAATTTAAGTTTCGTCTTTAAGTATAAGTACCGCCACTGTATGAGATGCTTTAAAAAGTTTAAAATGCGAAGAGCAACTAAAAATATTGTTGCTATTAAACCATTTTTTTTTTTTCAAATTTTATTAGTTTTATAATTTTTGATGAGGCAGAAGTTAAACAAGTACACAGCACCTGCTAACTGCTTTTATTTCATCCGGTGCTTTTTAGCAAAAAAAAACCAAAGCATGCGACAAACGTTTATAACAAATTTTATTTTGTTGCAGGATCCATCATCTCCTTAAGAATTTCTGTGATAATTTAACATGCCTCCAGCCATCATTGTATATACTTATGTGTACCGAGTGTGAGCTTGTGAGTCAAGCAATTATTTCATTTTTGTCTTCCATTGTGGTAAGTTATAATTTTCTTATCAAATTCGTGTGTTGCAAGCAACCATTTATGACACATGCTTTAAGTTTTTTTTTTCTCTCTACAAGTTATGCGTACGTAAAAGAGTAAACTTTGAACAAGTTATTATTTTTAAAGTGATTTATTAAATTATTGGTATTTGTAATAAAACATTATTGGTTGAGCGTGTTTGTTCAAAAATAAGAAAAAAAAACTTTAATATCAGAAAAATGATTTATTGTGGAAATACTCTACATAGTAAAGAGAGAAATATTTCGTTTAAGCATTGGCTAGGCATAATTAGCTTGAAATAAATAGTGGTTGTTTCTATTGGGCCCAAAAAAAGTTGATGGAGAAATAGACAGACCTTTCGATTAAGCGGACTATGTTCTCACGACAACTGATCTTTAAAATGTCATTAATCCTTAAGCCTCCAGACAAAGTCCGTCTCATGAAGGGACTTTTGTTCATAATAGACATAAAAACACTAGTAAATACTAGGGTATTCAATTATTCGGGTTTTTGTCTTATTCGGTTTATTCGACAAATAATTATTTGAGGTTTTACGTTAGCCAATTAATAATCGGATAATTAAAAATTATTCGGTTATTCGAATAAAAGGAAACTGGATGTTATTATTGCTTTTTACAATAATTTTCTTCATATTACACTCTGTAACAATTTTGAAAAAAGCATTCACACATGAAAAAGTTGATAAGCATGTGAAAATAGATTCCACTTATAGAATTGCCTACTCCGATTTTTATGTCCTTATAAAAGGATTTCAAAGTTTAAAGGACTACAAACGAATATTTAAAATATTTATATGTATTTATACCCTACACCACTTTAGTGGGGAGGGTATATTGGGTTTGTGCTGATGTTTGTAATGTACAATAATATTGGTCCTTTACCCACCTTAAAGTATACCAATCCGCTTAGAATCATTTTCTGAGTCGATTTAGCTATGTCTGTCCGTCTGTCCGTCCGTCCATGTAAACCTTGTAATCAAACTACAGGACGCAATTTTGAAGATAATTGAATGAAATTTGGCACATTATATTCTATTATCCCAGGGACGAAAGCTATTGAAAATGGTTAAGATCGGTCCATTATTTCACCTATACAACTGTACCCCCAAAAAGGGCTTGTAAACATTGTAATCAAACTACAGGTTTGGAGATAATATTTGGCACATAAAATTTGGCACATGATCTTTTATGGTACTGTAGACGCCCATTGAAAATGGTTAACATCGGTCCATTATTTCACCTAGGCCCCATAGAACTGAACCCGCCAAATAGGGCTCAGTTCTATGAAGTTCTACTGAACCCGCCAAATAGGGCTCAGTTCTATGAAGTTCTACGAAGCAGAGGAACTCAGCTTCATTTGAAAATAATATTAATACCATCTTTTTAATATAAATTTGGAATTCCATCTTTTGAAATCGGATGTCTTTTAAAATTTAAGATCCTTTTACACAGTGTTAATACTAAGTGTTTACAGTTTTCTGCACGCATACATTTTTTAATGTTTGAAAATATTTTTTGCACGGTTTATAAACAAAAATATTATTTTCATTTCTTTCACTTCAATTCTATGTATAGTTTTTTTCTCCAAATATTAGAAATTATTCCTGTTTATCTGAAATGTTTTTCTATATAAAGAAATTAGTGTTTTTAAAATTTTCAACTAGTTCTAGAATTCATACGTTCCATTGAACACTAGTTACTATAACTGGTGCTGAAAAAACTTATTAGAAATATGTACTTCAGAACACAACAATGTTCCCAAAAAACTGGTTGTAGAAATAAAGGCGATATAATTATTTCCATGATTTCTTTTCAAAAATCATCAAATAAATTTTCTTTACTATAGAAAAATGATTAAGAAATTAAGCAAAGAAGAAAATTTGTTTTAAAAATATAAAATGTTGTAGAAAATATTTTACTGCTAAATTTTAGTTTTTCTTAATCGATTAATTGATAGAAATTATTCGGTTTATTCGTTATTCAAACATTAATCGATTAACCGAACGACGATTAATCGTTTGAATACTTTAGTAAATACCTTATAACACCCAAAAATATTGGTTCTACATCCACCATAGAGTCTCTGTTTTTAAAGCTTGAGCGCATGATACAGGTCTCAATTTCAAGTTAATTTGATGAAATTTAGCACATATTTTTCTGGGTTGAAATCGGTATATTTTTTCGCCTTACCCCTAAATAACCGTATCCCTCTTATAAACTCTCCTTCAGAGAATGCCTTTAAGATCAAAATTCACTTATGAACACTCCATTCTCCAATAACATTTATGTATAAGGATAGGACAATCTAGCCATGTCCGTCTGTCTGTTGAAATCACGATATGATCCGAGGTTTGTTAAGAATTCAAAATGGGCATGGTCGCTTCACGTTTGTCTGTCTATTAAAAGTTCGGTAGGAATCAAAAGTTAAACATTTACAAAAATATCCCTGTATAAGCTTCTCTTGAGAATGCATGTACGGATAGTTGTCAAATTAACAACAAAAGTATAACAAATAAACGTCATTATCAAATTAAAATAATAAATAAATAATACATAAAAATAGATAGATAGATAGATAGATAGATAGATAGATAGATAGATAGATAGATAGATAGATAGATAGATAGATAGGTAGATAGGTAGATAGGTAGATAGGTAGATAGATAAATAGATAGATAAATAGATAGATAGGTAGATAGATAGATAGATAGATAGATAGATAGATAGATAGATAGATAGATAGATAGATAGATAGATAGATAGATAGATAGATAGATAGATAGATAGATAGATAGATAAATAGATAAATAGATAAATAGAAAGATAGATAGATAGATAGATAGATAGATAGATAGATAGATAGATAGATAGATAGATAGATAGATAGATAGATAGATAGATAGATAGATAGATAGATAGATAGATAGATAGATAGATAGATAGATAGATAGATAGATAGATAGATAGATAGATAGATAGATAGATAGATAGATAGATAGATAGATAGATAGATAGATAGATAGATAGATAGATAGATAGATAGATAGATAGATAGATAGATAGATAGATAGATAGATAGATAGATAGATAGATAGATAGATAGATAGGTAGGTAGATAGGTAGATAGGTAGATAGGTAGATAGATAGATAGATAGATAGATAGATAGATAGATAGATAGATAGATAGATAGATAGATAGATAGATAGATAGATAGATAGATGCCAACAGTTGACGAATTTGTGTATTTAAAAAGTATGGCAGCTACCACGTTACCTTTTAATTGCCCGCCTATTTATTTGGTCCTAAATACTCATGTTGATACTAATATGACTCTTTGTATGGATGATTCCATGCCCACTTAACTAGTCAAATGGTTAACATGGATATAAAATTTGTTCATACAATATGTTAGGACTCCAACTGACTCAGAAGCTAAATTTTCATAATGATATTTCAGAGTGCAAAATAAATTAGTTTAATTTGTTTTTATTTTTATAATTTATACGCATGTTTTAAACGAGGTTCTAATTACTAATTTAATAAACTAAAATACTAATCAGTTTCATAATAGTTTAAGAGCAAAGATCAAGTATTTAAAAACATATGTCATGTATAATTATAGATAAGAATATTATGACTAATTATGGCACATTAAATAAATCTTAATTTAATTGTTGTAATTTAAGGCAATTTAATTAAACAATTGCTAATTTACCCTCTATTTAATTATTTAATCTATTAATAAAATCACAGGGTTTTAAGTTTTATTTTTAACATTTAAGATTTATTATTATGTAGATTTTAAGTTTTAATATTTTAATATATATATTTTATTATAATCTTTTAAATTGTTATTAAATACTTAAGCATACCAAATGTTAAGGTTTTTTTAGTTAAATTTATTTTGTTTTTCTTTTTTAGTTTAATATACAGTTTTTTTTATTCTGTTATTTTTTTTTAAATCTTTATAAATTTTAATTTATGTAAAACATATTTTGCTTATTTTTTTTAATTAATTTTTATTATAATTTTCTTAATTATTTTAGTTGTTGTCTTAAAACAATAGTATACACTAAATTTATGATAAACTTACAAAACAATATTAAATGTTTTCTATTAACCAAATGAAAGAAAATTTTCAAATAACACAGTATTTTTTTTTTTTTTTTGGTATTCGAAGAATAAAACATAAAAATGTGATTTTAAAATTCTTTATAGCCATTAGATCAACAGCCAATTTATCTTAAATTGTTTTATTTTTCGTACTGAAATCTTAATTGTTTAAACATATAGAAAATGTGTCATGTCATTATATTAAATTATTATAGAAAATATCATGCCAACTATGTTCTTTTTAATTTTTTCAAAATTACTAAATAATTATTTACAGTGGAAACTTGATAAACGTAAAATATTCAAAAAATTTTGCCCAAAAGTATACTAGAAATTCGATTTCAAACAGCTGATTTAAAACATTTTTTTTTGAATTTCGAGCTGAGGAGGGCAAACGAAATCAGGTTCTTAAAGATTTTCTCTCTGTTTTCTCAAATTTCTTTAAATAAAAATGTGTTTTTCATTAGAAAACTTTAGCCTTTTTGGCGAATTAATTGTCTCTCTAATTATTTTTTTTAATTTTTTAAGTACTTTACCATTAACCCATATTTTCACTATTTTCAGTTATCGGTTAACTTATAATTTTTGTCTGCGAACTGTCAATGCAAAAATTTTTAATTTCAAAATAACTCAACATTGTGAAAATGGGTCTAAAACTATTAAAACGTTTTAAAAATTTACTACAAACTAATTTATATTAAAATAAAACAACTATTTACAATAAAACTTAAATATTACAATATACACAAAAAGAAATTAATAAATAAAATTTTATTTAAAATTATTGCTGCCTGTTCTTTTATAGTTGAGAACTTAAAATGTTGAAACAAACGAATATTTCACCTCATTTTAATATCCAAAAATTGTAAAGGGTTTTCTATTAGGTACGATCCATTTCTATTCTGCTAACGAGTATTTTAGCCGATTTGTGTGCTCAAGTCATGGAGAATTATATGATGTGATGCGTATATCAAAAATAATTTTCATAATTTACTAACAACAAATAGGAATAGTTCTTGTTTGTTATACAACATTATATGGAAAAATATTATGCATTTGTGCTGATGTTTGTAATACTCTACTTAAAGAAGACAGACCAATCGGCTCAAAATCAATTTCCACATATTTTTCTCTTGACCCAAGGACGTTGCCTAGACCCAAGCAACGAGAAAATGCTAATTTTTATCATAGTCACTGGTGTAAGGTATCATATGGTCGACAATGCTTGACTATATATCCTTACTTGTTATTTTAATGATTCTTGTTTTGAACTACCAAGCTGTGTGTGCAAAAATATAGAAAGTAAGTGATAACTCTTAAAGTTAACTATAGACTGGAATATCAAATAGACTTAGTATATACTCCTTCATAGATTGAACAATAGTCGAGACCATAAAACCGCCTATAGTTTAGAACGAGAAAGCAAGTGAAAACTTTAAACATTATCTATAGTCTGGCATATAAAATATACTAAGTATATACTCCTTCTTAGTCTGGACTATAAACTCGTCTATATGTTGTTACTGTGTAAGTTTGAAAGGAAGATGTTTAGCAAGATTATCAACTTGTCTATAGTCTTGACTAAAAAATCGTCTATAGACTATAAACTCGTTAGCAGTGTACACTATAAAATCGTCTATAGTCTAGACTAAATTCATCTACAGTCAATACTTACTAGTTTAGGATATAAACAGTTTGCACTATAAACTATCAAATCGTCCAAGTCTAGACTATAAACTCTCTATTATCTGGTCTATAAACTCGTCTATAGTCTTGACTACAAGTTCGTATATAGTCTAAACTATAAACTCGTATACAGTTTAAACTATAAACAAGTCTATATTCTAGACTATACTCTCTTCTATAGTCTAGATTATAAACTCGTCTATAGTCTAGACTATACAGCATAGACTATACCACAAACTCGTCTATAGTCTAGAATATAAACTCGTCAACAATCTAGACTATAAAATCATCTACAGTCTAGACTATAAACTCGGCTAAAGTCTAGACTAGACTAGGCTATAAAGCCGTTTATAGTTTACACTATAAAGTCGTCCATAGTATAGACTATAAACTCGTTTGTTTTTTAACTCGTCTATAAACTCTTCACAGTCTAAAATATAAACTCTTCTATACTATAGACTATAAACTCGTCTATAGTCTAGACTGTAAACCCGTCTACAGTCTAGACTAGAATATAAACTCGTTTACAATCTATAATATAAACTTGTTTACAGTCTAGACTATAAACTAGTCTACAGTCTAGACTAGACTATAAACTAGTCTACAGTCTAGACTAGATTACAAACTCGTCTTTAGTGTAGACTATAAACTCGGCTAACGTCTAGACTAGTCAAGGCTATAAACACGTTTATAGTTTACACTATAATTATAAAATCGTCCATAGTCTCGTCTATTATCTGGTCTATAAACTCGTCTATAGTCTTGACTATAAGTTCGTATATAGTCTAGACTATAAACTCGTATATAGCTTAGACTACAAATCGTCTATAGTCTAGACTATAAACTCGTCTAAAGTCTAGACTATAAACTCGGCTAAGGTCTAGACTAGTCTAGGCTATAAACGCGTCTATAGTTTACACTATAAACTATAAAATCGTCCATAGCATAGATCATAAACTCGCATACGCTATAGACTATAAACTAGTCTACATTCTAGACTATAAACTCATCTATAGTTTAGATTATAAACTTGTCTATAGTCTAGAGTATAAACTCGTCTACAGTCTAGACTAGACTACAAACTCGTCTATAGTCTAGACTATAAACTCGTCTACAATCTAGAATATAAACTCTTCTATAGACTAGACTATAGTCTATAGTACAAACTCGTCTATTGTCTGGAATATAAATTTGTCTATAGTCTAGACTATTAACTCGTCTACAATCTAGACTACAAACTTATCTACAATATAGACTATAAACGCGTCTTCTCTTTCGAACTATAAAACTGGTCTTAAAGGTTTACTACCAATATTATAATATTTTCCCAAACATCTTGATTGAAACATTTTTAACAACATTTCTAAGTTCATCAACATTTTAAAATTACACAAAAAAATTCGAGCAATATCACTTAGTTTCTGTTTAATAATTTTAAAAACAATAAAAATTCGTTAATAAACCTATAAAATAAACTTAAAATTAAACATTTTATTATAAAGAAACTAAATAGATAAATTCTTATAATTAAACGTACTCGTATGTTGATTGAAGATTGTTTCCAAAACTTTTGGTATGTTGATTGAAGATCCAGGAATATATAGATATTCCATTAAGTAAAATTAATTTTACATAAAATAGACCAAAACGAAAAGTATGTTGATTGAAGATCAATAAGTGAAGATAGATAGATTTGTTAGAAGTCATCCAAAAATGGTATGTTGATTGTTGCAATTAAATAGTTTAATTGTAAGAGAGTATGTTGATTGTTGTAAAAACAAATAATTTAATAGTATGTTGATTGTTGTTAGTTGAAATTAACGGGATGAAAAACAAATTGTTTTCCATAAATAGTAGTATACAGTTGTTGTGTAGTTTCCAAGGTTGCCATTTTAGTATGTTGATTGTTGGAAATGTATAATGTAATTATTACATTAACTTTTGGTATGTTGATTGTTGTTTAATTTTTAACTAGTTTTAACACTTGTTTTTAAATTAAAATTTATTTTAACTAGTTTGAAAAAAGTGTCTTTAAGTTTTTAAGTTTATATATTAGTTTTTTTTATTTATTATAAATAAATTTCTTGAATAGTTGCCAGACTGTTATAAGCTCGTTAAATAGTTTTTTTTATGATATTGAAGTTATTTTAAGAAAGAAAAATGTTAAAGCACCTTTAATATTTTTTAACAAAGTTTATTAAATTATTATTTTTTTTTTAAATACTTTGTACAACTTTTTTTTAATAGTATTTAACAATTACTTTATGTATATATATTTTTTTTAAAATTAAGAAAAAAACACTTTTTAATAAAATGGGTGCAAATTATTTTAAAACTTTATTTATTAAGTTTATCAACCACATTGCCGGGTGGCACAACGTAATTCACACCCATCATATATATTTAAATTATGTTGACGTGAATATTCATTAACAACATGTTGTCCTAAAAATTTGTTCAATCAAATAAAAACAGAAAATTTGTTTATTATTTGATAAAAGAAAATATTTGAGCAATTTTAAACCTAAATTAAATGTTTTCAGTGTTTTCTGTTGTTTCTTGTTTCTATTACAATTAAATACCTTAATTTTATAACAAAATACTTAAAACTTAAAAAAAATTAAAGAATAATAATAATGCTTACCCTCCTTTAGTCTTATTTGTTTGATAGTTTCATCACATTCAGATCGGGCAAGATGGTTTTCGTAACGTCTTTCAGTTTTGAGTTTACGTAACTCATTACCATCGTAAATATTTAAATTGTATTGTTTTAAGACTTGTATGCCTATAAACCAAAAATAATACATACATACATACAAATTCCAATATTTACAACTTTTTTCTTTAAATCAGAAATTTACCACATATTTTTTTTTTTTTTTTTTAAATAACTATTATTTTTTCAATCACTTTTTTTTAAACATTTTCAGAAAACACTGATATTTGTTTTTATATATTATTTTAAAATAACTATAACTTTATTACTTACCTTCTTCAATACGTTTTGAAGCCTCATCGATATCAACACCAGCATCCTTAAGTATCACATACATAAGTGGCATCATTTCCCAGGGATAACCAAATTTTTCTATTAATTTTTGGCAATAATCTAGTATAAGATCTAAAATGAAAAAAGAAAATATTACGAAAACAGAATTAGTAATAGAAAATAAAACAAGTAATTCCCTACACCATGAGTACATTTTAAAAAATTTTTGCAAAAAAAAAAAACCCAAATCGGGAGGTACGGTTGTATGGGGGCAAGGTGTAATAATAAACCGATTTCAACCATTTTCAATAGGCTTCGTCCCTGTGCCAAAAAACATGCTTGGTCCAAGTTTCATCAAACTGGTTTGAAAATTGCGGCCTGTACCTTGCCGGACAGACGGACGGATATGCCTTAATTGACTCAAAAAAATGATTCTAAATCGATCAGTATACTTTAAGGTTGGTTTTGAACCAATATTTTTGTGTGTTACAAACATCAGCATAAACAAATAATACCACCCTCCCCACTATAGTGCTATAGGGTATAAAAAATACATTTTTAATCTTAAAGACAGTTTCTAACTTGCAAAGTTTGAAAACTTACCAAGACTTAAGGGCTTGCTTGCCCCAACAAGCTTTTCTCATACAAGATTTAACATAATATATGCAGTGACCATTTTGCTTATCTCTGACATATGTAATTTAAAATAATTCTCAAAAAAAGAAAATTAAGATATAAATCGTGTCTAGAAGTCACTCTTCATAAATAAACCCTTTCTTTACATATTTAATTCTTTAAATAAGCAGAAAATTAAGCAATTTATAAACTATATATTTTATTCTTTGCGCAAATAGTTTTTTTAGATATATTTTATAAGACATATCATTTCAAGACATTGGCACTGTCTTGACTGACTGACTCATCATTAAAAGCTTAATTTATTTGCTAAACATAGTTTAATATTAAAGAAAATGTAAATTATTCGCTATACATAAGTTAAAAGCAAGTAAAGCTTAATTAAAACAAGAAATTTAATATAAATTTATTAAATATTCAACATGTAACCCCTTTATGTTGTAAATAAATAAATAAATAAATATATAAATGTAGCTGCTGTTAATGACATCAGGAGTAAAATAAATTAAAATAAATATTCACACATTAAATAGTAAAAGAAAAAAGTTTTAATTAAATGAATGTAAAATTATACAATACAATTTTGCCATTTTATTTGTTAAAGTTTTGTAAACCATTTTTGTTGCCTTCTTTAATATGTCGGTCTCTTTTAGTTTGCTTTTTTATATTATATGAAAAATAAATGTGTGTGTTTTATTAAGAATAGCTGTGGTTGAAATTATAGCATTTATTTTTATCTATCTATCTATCTATCTATCTATCTATCTATCTATCTATCTATCTATCTATCTATCTATCTATCTATCTATCTATCTATCTATCTATCTATCTATCTA
>NC_060952.1:84051346-84067536 GCF_022045245.1 Lucilia cuprina
ACTGAACTAGAACTGAACTAGAACTGAACTAGAACTGAACTAGAACTGAACTAGAACTGAACTAGAACTGAACTAGAACTGAACTAGAACTGAGCTAGAACTGAAATATAACTGAAATAGAACTGAACTAGAATTGAACTAGAAACAATTGGCAAACACTTTTCGTGATTAGATTAAATTTTCAATATATAGAAAATTTCAACTTTAATTTTTAAATAAATCTAAATTTCACTAACTCATAATTTTTCAATTTTCAACCAATACCAGAAGTAGTTAGCCTTCATGGTATAAACATTATTATGAAGCGTTCTCTAAAATACATCTATAACTTGCTACAACTATAAATAACACATTTACGTTTCATGTTGCAGCAATATATTTTTTTACCATAAGCAACTTCAACAGTAAATGCATCATTTTACACAATTGCCACCAACACTCGCAGACACACTCTCACATGAGCAACTAACTCATTTTTATCCTTTCGAAAATGTTCAGGCATGACTGAATACTGTTGATGCCTGGCATTTCATGCCATCACGTAATGCTGGATAATCCTCTTATTCTATGATTACTACGTCTTCTTTTCATTCCAATACATGCAAGCAAATACATTCACATACTACGTATTCTGTTGAGCTATTAAACTTAAGCAGGAGATTCATTTCGTTTGCAAACAACATCAATAATAACAAATACGAAAACAACATCAGCTCCAGCAAATGATCATAAAACGTCAAGTGTTTATGGCCTTCTGGAAGGAAAGAAAAGGAACAACAGCAACAACATTTTACAACACATCTAAAGGCAACAAACAACAACAACAAAAATAAAAAACTAAAAATATTTATATGTTGCACTTAAAATATCAAAAAATGTACGAAAAAAATTCGCCAAGTTTTACAACAATTGCTATTGTGTTTTTACCCAGCAATTCTGGGTGACTTTTTCGAAATGTTATCTTCTTCGGTTAAAAAATCGTTTTGTGGAATGAAGTTGTCATAAAAATCTCACTATAGAGATTAAACTGATAGATAAAGTACTGATTATAGAATGATGATTACTCCAGACAAATGAATTTCGATGACCACCGTGAAGGTTTTTTTCAACCACTCACCGCCATCCCAATGTGCTACATATACGCCGGTACCAATTTACGTATATGGTCCTGACAGACTTGAGGTACAGTTAGCACGTTTTTACTCCTAGGTTACAATTTACCAAGATAAGGGTATTTCATTGAGGAAACATTAGCGGGGGGATTACAAACATGAAGTCGAAGTGCTTCACGTTTACGTCTGCCTTGACGGCCTATTCCACGGTGGTATTTTTCAACCACTGGGTGAGTAAAAAGTAACAGCTCACCACTGCCCCATTATGTATCTTACACGGCAATTGCAATTTACGTATATGGATATCTGGTTCAGTATATATTCACTTTGCTCAAGTACTCAAGCTATCTAGTCTCTTGCCATAGTAGCCCTGTTTACGAAGAACAGGTGTCATGAGCAAGCTCAGTCTAACCTCGACAAAGGAAAAATCTTATATATCGCTCAACCATTATCAGCTGAAATCCAACATTTTATTAATCCACAATTATGCTCGATAATTTGTACAGTTTCTAGAATCTAGAAACGATAACAGAAATTTATTAATCTGTAAAGCAAGCACTTCTTTCCTGCTTAGATTTAAGCCACAACCAACTGCAATCAAGTGACTAGCCAGAATATAAAAATGCGGGCAACTTTCTACCCTACCCCACATGTGCTCTGGTTAGACCGCTTCTCAAATCAACATCATTATAGTTCAGGCAGACTACATGTACTCTTTACCTCCGGAATTGCAATACACCAAGATGTGGGTCTTACCCCGGGGGGATTAAAGACAGTTGAATACACACTATTCAGAGTAGACTACAGCTCAGATTAAAATCTGTACAATAGGCCAAATAAAGCAGACAATGGACTTAAATATCGTCCAGACTCCTATATTTTACTACTTAATAGCATTGACTATAGACTAGCATATAGTATAGACCAAACTATAGACCATACTAAGTCCTAGATTCTAGTCTGACCTATAGACTTTATATTAGTTTACACTATAGTCTAGCCTTTCGACTAGACTATAGTACAGCATATAACTTGGACAAAATACAGTTCACACTATTGACAACACTATAGCCCTTACTATAGACTAGATAATAGTTCATTCTATAGAGTCTAGACTCTAGATTATAGACTTGATAACAGTTCAGACGATAATTTAAACTGTAAACTAGACTTGAGTTTGTACTAGAGACTATATGTAGTACAAACTATAGTTCAAACTATAAACTACCTAATAGTCCAGTGTTTAGTCTCTACTATAGTCCAGCCTTCAGATTATACTATAGTACAGCCAGAAGACTAGACCGTTTCGACTATTGTTCAGACTATAGACAAGACTATAACACATACTATAGTCCATACTATATATAAAAGTCTATTATAAAGTGGACATAGACCAAATTATCTACTAGACCATATTCTAGACAATAGTCCTGACTATATACCACACAACAGTCCTGACTATAGACTACACTATAACCCAGACTATAGTTCAGAATAAACTATAGTCCAGACTATAGGCCAAATTATGGTCTAAATTATAGTCTGAAATATAGACTTAATTTTAGTCAACACTCTACTAAAAGCTATACTATCATAAAGTCTATTAGTCCAGACTATAGACCAGATTATAGTTAGTCCTATTGACTGACTATCTAAAATTAGTCTTAATATTTTCAAAAGAAGATTACAATATTTGCTGGGTATATATTAATGTCTACATGTATGGGTAATATACATTGTAAAATGGCATAAATATTTTATATGAAAAGGAAATTTTTAAAGATCTGTTTATGACTTAAACAGAAATCTAAAAAATACCAATCTCTAGAAGTTTATTTATTTATTTTGTCTTTTGCAATATGAAAAAAGCATTTATGTTGAAATATTTACTAGTTATTTGTTAAACTACCCAAAAAAAACTTACATTGAAAAGTAATGAGTTAAAATGCTAATAAAACCTATTTTCACTACTTCTTCTATATCATTTTAACTAATTAATTTATCACGGTGATGTCATTGGAGGCAAGTATTCTACGCTCTTTTACAAATAGGGAGTTAAAGAAGTATATGTTGCTTACAAATAAGTTCAGAGTAAAATAAAATCATTACTCGTGTACTTTAAAGTAATGCCGACGTCAAGTAAATTGTCATTGAAAAGTAAGTGGTTATGGAAGTACAACCCATTACCGAGTTTTTACTGGGTATGTATAAGTAGATATATTTTTAAAGGTATAAATATAGAAAATTTAGAAATGAAATTTAAAAAAAAAACAAGTGAATATTTATACCCTACACCACTTTAGGGTATATTGGGTTTGTGCTGATCCCAGCAAAATATTTTCAGATTTTGGTAATGAGTATTGTATTTCATACATTACTTGGTGAATGGAATTTGTAGTCAATTGTCTATAGCGTATGACTAATAAGGAATAAGTTAGTGTTTCTAAACGTGGAAGTTTTTTCAAGAAATGTTGATTTGTGTAAAAACCATTCCAGATAGAATGATAAAAATATTTTTTAATTGGGCATTGAGTAAGAAATAGCAAAAGTCGAGTAAGCAGATTTGTAACTAGATATTTTGTGGTCATCGTCGAACAAAAATAAATATTAATAATAAGTCTCCAATATTACTTGCCTACTTACCGGGTATGTCCGTACGTCCGTCTGGCATGCTGTCCTTGTAATCCTTGTGCGCAAGGTACAAGCCGCAATTTTCAAGATAATTGGATGAAATTTGGTACACACGATTCTTTTGATGAAGCCTATTGAAATGGTTAAAATCGGGTCTTTGGGCTTATAATGAATTTAAATGATGTCAGCAAAAGTCGATTATTGTAATGATCGGGCTTCATTTGACCTCATAGAAAAGCCCCTTCAGAAAATGACTTGAAGGTCAAAATTCACTTACAAACACTTTTAAATTATACATAAATAACTTTGATGTGGACTTAACTTCCCCTACCAACATTTATAAGGATAGGGTCATATTTTCCCCTACTCCCCTTTAAGTCCTCTTGTAAAAAAATCTCTTTTTTTGCAAAAAAAAAAAGTAAAAATACTCTGAAAACTAATCAAATGCTTTATTTTTTTTAAATAATCCCCATTTTTAACATACTGACTAGTGAAGGGTATCATATGGTCGGCTATACCCGACTATACATTCATACTTCTTTTTTCTTATTTCCGAGAATATTTTGATTACATTTTTAATAAGAGAATAATTTTACTCTTTTTCGACAAAAAGTTGATTGAATATAAAGTATCATCCTTTAAATTTTATTTAATATTTATTTAAAAATTTCACAAAATTTATTATTTTTACATTTATATTTAATCACAGCCATTGCGTTGTTGTTGTTATTTTAAACAACTATTGTCAATTTAAAATTATAAACCGCATTATAATTTGATTTGTAAAAACACAAAACAAATTTACATTTTAATACTATTTGATCAGTAATAATATATGTACATGCATATGTATGTGTGTGTACGTATGTAAGCTAAAAATTTGCATAACATACTATGAATGTATAAAAATAAATAGAATATAAAAAATAGTACATTTTATTATACGTATTTATTACATTAAATTGATATTTTTCCATCAATAAAACCAATTTTATAAAACTTGTTTAAAATCGTTATGATTAGATTTTTCTGTTTAAACATCAAAAGGTCAATATGGAAATAATTTAATTAAATTAAATTTAACAAAAAAATGTTGAAAACATTTAACAGGAAATATTTTTCTTACTAGGCTTAAGCCAAACAAAAATAATTTTTTTTAATTTTCTTTAAATAGAAAATTTATTCCATAATTTAGTCTTACAGTTGCACCCTAATAAACTGTACAATAAGATCATAAAAAATGTCATCAAACTGTCAACACCTTGTATTACATCATAACCATGATGATCATGATGAGGGGATTGCCATTAAACAGGTATAAAAAACAGTTTTGACAGTCCTCATGAAATTGGACACATTTAAGAGGATCTTAAATATCAAACACAATGACAATAGGTAGAATAATCAATTAACTTAGTATCTCTGTCATGAACAAGATGAAGTTGTCATACAGTTGTCAACTCAGCATGTCTCAACAGCTTTTTGACAGGTTTGTATGACAAAAAAAGGCAAAGAAAATAATAATAATTATTTCTAATATTTTGAAACTGTTGAAGAACACTTTTAAATGTTCATACATACAAATGTACATTTAGAAGAGTTTCCTTTTTTTTAAGCGACCATTCATTGTTTTAATGACCAATCTACGCAGTGCTTCTGTTAAAGACCTAAATAAGTGCTATTGATTAAGAATTATAAGTTATGACATCTCAGAAGAGAGATCTGATTAAAGTAGCGAAGACGTTGTACCTTTTATAAGAAGAAAAACCAAAAAAAATGTGATAAATTTACGGACTTTGAAATGGGCCTGCTTAGTTATTAGCACCTGTTTTTTATTTGGGGAAAAATACACACATTATTTTGGTATATTTAGTCAATTGCATACCTTGTGTCATGTTTTTTTCTTGGGGAGTTTTTTATAAAGATTTATTATTAGTTAGTTTTTGTTTTGTTTTCTTGTTATTTGTCTTGTAGTTGTCATGTTGCCTGTTTCTCTTTTTGCGAACATTTCAATTCCAAGAAAATATAAAGTTTTTCTTGCCGCATAAAGTCAGTTAATTTGGCAATTTATTTTGTATGTTAAATGACTTGTTATTTAAACGAATTCCGTACTTAGTATATATTGTAAACGTGATTGTGGTTTGCTATTGAAAAGTGTGACATTTTTATACATATACAATCAGTAGCGAATTAAATGAGAAAATCTTTTATCTGTCAGGAAAGTGCACATATCCTTCGCTTCGAACTAGAACCGAACTAAAACTGAACAAAAACTGAAGTGGAACTGAAGCAGAACCGAACTAGAACTTAACTAGAACTGAACTAGAACTGAACTAGAACTGAACTAGAACTGAACTAGAACTGAACTAGAACTGAACTAGAACTGAACTAGAACTGAACTAGAACTGAACTAGAACTGAACTAGAACTGAACTAGAACTGAACTAGAACTGAACTAGAACTGAACCAGAACTGAACTAGAACTGAACTAGAACTGAACTAGAACTGAACTAGAACTGAACTAGAACTGAACTAGAACTGAACTAGAACTCAACTAGAACTGAACTAGAACTCAACTAGAACTCAACTAGAACTGAACTAGAACTGAACTAGAACTGAACTAGAACTGAACTAGAACTGTACTAGAACTGAACTAGAACTGAACTAGAACTGAACTAGGACTGAACTAGAACTGTACTAGAACTGAACTAGAACTGAACTAGAACTGAAACCTGATTGAAACAGAACTGAATTAGAAGTGATGTAGAACTGAACTCGAACTGAAATAGAAGTGATGTAGAACTGAACTAGAAGTTTTATAACCTAATAAATTAAAGCTTTACTAATTTTAATTTAACGCTTTATTGTTATATTTTTTTTATTTTACACCAAAATACTTTTCATGCAGACACTTAAAAATTCCACACAAATTTGATATTCAGTTAAGCAAACAATTGCATTGCATAATTATGTGTAGAAAAATCATTTAAATGATATAAATTATGAACTTTGATGTAGAAACTAAAATACCGTAAAATCATGGTAAAATTAAAAAAACTAATAAGATTAGCACCATATTTCATGTCGGCCGTCAAACTTAAATCTTTAATTCTTTTTTTCTTTAAATTTTCTCTAAATTTTATTATAACTCAAAAAACATGTATCATTATCACTGCAGGCTGTGTTTTTTTCAACTATCCTCGAATTTACAACTTTCCACTTGAGTGCATTTCAGAATAATGACACATCATGCAATCTATTAAATATACAATTTGAAATCTTTTATGTTTCTTTTTCCTATTTCGTACAAGGAAATATTTGGTTCCTTTAGAAAATGAATAGTATCTTAGAGAACGTTTTTATAGCATTAAAATCAACGGCAATAAAACTGGCAAATAGTTGAAGAAATCACAAACACATACATTTTTTGCTTATTTGTTGAGTTTTTATGATTTTAGCAGAGTATGCGTCTAGGAAACACACCCAATCGGTTATAAAATAGAAATTAGATAGAAAATTTAAAACAAAAATAGTATATTTAAGTAAATTTTTATGACAACTTAAAAAGTATGGTCAGCAAGATTTTCCATGTCAGTGTATATGTACATTATCCTTTTATGTCTGGCTTTTTTATTTTTAATGGTGATTAAGGTGAGAAATTTAGAATTTAATTTTAAGAAAACTAGTTTTTTTTGGGTCGATTTTTAACAATGAAAAAAAGTTTAAGAATTGTATATTTTTATATAATTTTATGCAAATGTTCTAAAACCACCATTTGTTTTTTGAAACCCAATTTTGGAAGCAGTTCTAAAACTAGAACTGAGCTAGAAATGAACAAGAAATTAATTTTAACTGAACTAGAACTGAATTAGAACTGAATAAGAACTAAATTAGAACTGAACAAGAACTGAACTAGAACTAAACTAGAACTGAACTAGATCTAACCTAGAACTGAACTGGAACTAGAACTGAACTAGAACTAAACTAGAACTGAACTAGAACTGAACTAGAACTGAACTAGAACTGAACTAGAACTGAACTAGAACTGAACTAGAACTGAACTAGAACTGAACTAGAACTGAACTAGAACTGAACTAGAACTGAACTAGAACTGAACTGAACTAGAACTGAACTAGAACTGAACTAGAACTGAACTAGAACTGAACTAGAACTGAACTAGAACTGAACTAGAACTAAACTAGAACTGAACTAGAAGTAAACTAGAAGTGAACTAGAACTGAACTAGAACTGAACTAGAACTAAACTAGAACTGAACTAGAAGTAAACTAGAAGTGAACTAGAACTGAACTAGAACTGAACTAGAACTAAACTAGAACTGAACTAGAACTAAACTAGAACTGTACTAGAACTGAACTGAACTAGAACTGAATTGAACTAGAACTGAATTGAACTAGAACTGAACTAGAACTGAACTAGAACTGAACTAAAACTGAACTAAAACTGAACTAAAACTGAACTAGAACTGAACTAGAACTGAACTAAAACTGAACTAGAACTGAACTAGAACTGAACTAAAACTGAACTAGAACTGAACTAGTACTAGAACTAGAACTGAACTAGAACTAAACTAGAACTGAACTAGTACTAGAACTAGAACTGAACTAGAACTGAACTAGAACTGAACTAGAACTGAACTAGAACTGAACTAGAACTGAACTAGAACTGAACTAGAACTGAACTAGAACTGAACTAGAACTGAACTAGAACTGAACTAGAACTGAACTAGAACTGAACTAGAACTGAACTAGAACTAGAACTAGAACTGAACTAAACCTGAACTAGAACCGAACTGGAAGTGAACTAGATAAGGTCTAAGTTATAACGGACTGATCTTTTGATAATTGTAGTTAAAGCGTTACCAGTTACTTATTATTTAAATTCATAACTTTACCAGCTGAATGCTTAAGTATTTCATAAAACACCAAAAGCCTTATTTACGACTTAAAATAAAACTTTTTTTTTTAAATTTTAGTTAATTTAAATATCCTAACAGAAAATCTTTCTTTGATCAAGAACAAAATCTCAATTCTATTTAAAAAGAATTTTAGCATTTAAAAAAAGAAAAAGACTTTTTACGACTGGCAGCAAAATTGCCAAATCTATGCATCATGTGCTAATATTAGCAAGAACAATGGATTTCATATTTAAGCAAAAAAATTCTGTATTTAGTAGAAAGTCATAAAATATTGGTAGTTTACACTTAAAGCAAAACTAAGAGAAAAAGAAAACAGAACCTCTATTATTAAAATTGTATTTTTTTTTATTACGATTTTTGTTCTTTTGTGGCAAATTACGTGTTCTAGAGCATTTTATATACGGAATATTATAGTTGGAGCAGGTAATTTTTGTTTAGCAAAATCCACACAACTAACTAACGATTTGGTTTAACATTTGAAATCCTTTCGGTAATAAAATTAAGAAATAAGCCAAAAATATATACAACAAATAAAAAAACTAAAAAATAACAATAAAAACTTGTTAAAATGGAAAAAGTCATAAAACAAAGTTTATTTTTACTACCGTTTGGAGTTCTACTTTATTTTCGCTTCATTATGTTGGCAGCAAAAAAAGAAAATAATGTGGAAAAAATATAGGAAAAAAAAAATAACAACAATTGTTAATTTTTTAACGAGAAAATCTGTTATGGACATTTTTTGATTTTTTTATATGTATTTTATTGTATATATAAATTGTTTTTAAGTCTGGCCAAAGCCGATTAACACTTGATGACAAAAAGTATTATAAAAATGTTGGTTTTTGTTAAAAATAAAAATGTATAGAAATCAACGCGACAAATATTTTGTAATTTTAGTTTTTATTTATACAGAGGAATTATTTAATAAAACTGTATTTAATAAACAAAAATATCTAACATAGTTTTGTTTCTAGTTTATTCCCAAATAATAAAAGAGAACATTCGTTACATTCGATTTAAAATTTTAAAATGTTTTCAGTTTTAGTTGTATTTTTAATAGATTTACTTTAAAAACTGTTTTAGCAAATAATTTTTATAACAAATCAAACTAATATATACTTTCTTTACTTTTACAAAATCAAAAATCTCGTCTACATTCCCAATAATACAGCTACCGAACAATTAAATCAACTTACACAAACCTATTATAATTATCAACGTTATGGCACCCTACCACCAGCATATTGGGCCTATCCATCCATACAATTGGGTCGAACGATTTGGACTGAATTACCAACACCCCATTTTGCTGCCATCATACCACCACATTCAGCACCAACACCCGAAGAACCTCTAACCCTAAGTCGAGCATCAACGAGTCCGTCCAAAATCAGTCGATCTGGTAGTAGTAGTATATGTGGTGAATCGATAACGGCTACCTCAACACCAACGCCGACAACAACAACAACACCATCCGCTGGAGTTATAGCCGCAGCAGCAGCAGCGGCAGCTGCCGCCGCAGCTACGTAGCAATACCAACAGGACTGTGATGTAAATAATACAACAGCAGCTGCTGTAGCAGCGGCGGCAGCTACAGCCGTTTTACATGTGTAAGTATTTATATCAAAATGTTTATCTTGATAATTTTATTTTATTTGTATTTTTCTTATAATTATTTACATAATTATTAAAATGTAAGTAGCTAGCTAGCACCTTTATAAATGAATTTGTTAATTATGTCTGGCGTTACCGGTATTTTAATAACTTATATTTTATTTATAATTATGTGAAATTTATACAAAACTATTTTTATTCAATTTGCCTTAATTGTTCATTTGAATTCTGTGGGGAAGGATGTTTGCATTAGAGACATAAAGCAGCTACGTCTCATTAGGTATTCAACATCAGTTGAAAGAGTTGTGAAAAAAGTTTGATGTCATAAATTTTGTGCACAATTTAACCTTGAATGCGTAAAAGCAGTAGCGTGTTATAGTTATATTTTTAAAGAGGGTTTATTAATTATTAACTTGTCATTAAGTGATAAAGATTTTTTCACAGAAATTTCCTCTTCTGAACTCGAACTGTACTAATTAAAACTGAACCAAAACAAAAACTGTACTAGAACTGAACAAGATCTGAACAAGATCTGAACTAGAACTGAACTAGAACTGAACTAGAACTGAACTAGAACTGAACTAGAACTGAACTAGAACTGAACTAGAACTGAACTAGAACTGAACTAGAACTGAACTAGAACTGAACTAGAACTGAACTAGAACTGAACTAGAACTGAACTAGAACTGAACTAGAACTGAACTAGAACTGAACTAGAACTGAACTAGAACTGAACTAGAACTGAACTAAAACTGAACCAGAACTGAACTAGAACTTAACTAGAAATGAAATAGAACTGAACTAGAACTGAACTAGAACGGAACTAGAACTAAACTAGAACTGAACTAAAACTGAACTAGAACTGAACTAGAACTGAACTAGAACTGAACTAGAACTGAACTAGAACTGAACTAGAACTGAACTAGAACTGAACTAGAACTGAACTAGAACTGAACTAGAACTGAACTAGAACTGAACTAGAACTGAACTAGAACTGAACTAGAACTGAACTAGAACTGAACTAGAACTGAACTAGAACTGAACTAGAACTGAACTAGAATTGAACTAGAACTGAACTAGAACAGAACTAGAACTGAACTAGAACGGAACTAGAACTAAACTAGAACTGAACTAGAACTGAACTAGAACTGAACTAAAACTGAACCAGAACTGAACTAGAACTAAACTAGAACTGAACTAAAACTGAACTAGAACTGAACTAGAACTGAACTAGAACAGAACTAGAACTGAACTAAAACTGAACTAGAACTGAACTAGAACTGAACTAGAACTGAACTAGAACTGAACTAGAACTGAACTAGAACTGAACTAGAACTGAACTAGAACTTAACTAGAACTGAACTTAAATTGAACTAAAAATTAACTAGAACTGAAATAATTCTGGCCAGAGTATCACTGGGAACCTCTTGTGCAAAATCCAAACAAAAGCTGCTATAAAGGGCCTTAGACCAAAAATCAATTGTCGAAGAACGTTCTATGATCGAACATTACAATTTTTCAAGTTTTTTTTGTTAAATACATATGTATAAGCCCTACATAGTTGACGTTTGGTTTACATTTAGTTCTTGCAACATATAATGTAGTTTTCTTGTTAAATTTTATATTTAAATAGCTTACAATTTTTTATATCTTCACATTTATTTATTTAAACCATAAAATTTATATTTGATTTCAAACTTGTTTTAATCACCTGTCCGACTGTTTTCTATATTGGTTGGTTGGTTGTTCTTCTCTTAAGTATTTCATGGATGGTACTTTTAGGTCTTCTGTTCGTTCTTTTTTTCCACTTCATCCTTTAACATTTTAAGTGCTTTTCTTATGTTTTTGTTGCTGTTCATGCGTCTTATAAGCTTAAGCTTTATTTTCATTTGTAATTTTATTTTTATTAGTCCAACTCAAACTCATTTCATTTCATTTACAATATTTGGCAGACGCACATTATATAGAAAGAAAACTTAGTGTACATTTGTAAGTATTGCCTTTAGTGGTGGTTCCTCAGGTGCATTGAATTTCAGTTTATGGCCCCAAAATGAATTTAATCGTTATGACCAACTATTATAATGGCTAAGAAACCAGCCCACATGCTTAAGATCCATAAATCCCTCAGAGAAGAGATAAGAAAAAGAATAAAATATTTATAGTTTGTTGCAAGTATTTGTGTGTAACGCATCCAGCCAATTGTTATAATTTTATATTGCAGTTTCAATTGCAATTAAATTTTCTTTAAAAAAAACGCACTAAATTGCGTTTGTTTGTTTAAAAACTTTTCAAGAGTTGTATAATTGTAAAAAACCAACTAACTATAGATACTAAAGTCGTTAAAAATCTAAACAAGCTGAACTTTTATTGCTGATTTTTTTAGAGATGCACAACATTTTAATGTAAAAAGTTGTAAAATTTAATCAAAAAATTAATATTTTTAATTAGACCTACTAACAAGCACTGAAATACTTTATATGATAAAAAGCCTGTAAAAGTTAAATTCTATTAAATTGAACAAACTATAACTAAACTATAACTAAACTAGAACTGAACCAGAATTGAACTAGAACTGAACTAGAACCGAACTAGAACTGAACTAGAACTGAACTAGAACTGAACTAGAACTGAACTAGAACTGAACTAGAACTGAACTAGAACTGAACTAGAACTGAACTAGACCTGAACTAGAACTGAACTAGAACTGAACTAGAACTGAACTAGAACTGAACTAGAACTGAACTAGAACTGAACTAGAACTGAACTAAAACTGCACCAAAACTGAACTAGAACTGAACTAGATCCGAAATAGAACTGAACTGGAAATGAAATAGAACTGAACTAGAATACACAAAATTCCATGAGTGGTTTAAGCTCTTAATGATATTCTATAAACAACTATTGGAGAAGTCTAATCCTAACTCTTAGAACGTAAATAAATTCATATTCACTCTAATCACTCATTCGATTCCTAAAATTTTAATTATTTACGTTAATAAAAACTTTTTATATGATTTTTATAGGTATGTCTGTCTCAGGTTTTTTCACCATAATAAACTAAATTCTCTTCATTATAAAAACATCTTGAATTTTTAACGCATCTTTCTGTTTATTACTTAAAAAAAAATATAAAAAAATAAAATTGCACATAATAATCTTAACTCGCATTATAATCATATTCGAATGAGCATTATCTTTAATATTTCATCATTTTTGAATACAAATAAACAACAACAAGGAAATTATATGATCATTAATATCACATACAATTTAAAAGAAGTTTTATGGATTAATGCTGATACTCTATTCTCTTATATAGTTTTCGTATCAATGTTGTGAAACAAACATCTATCAAGAGGGTAAAGTTTGTTAAATTGCGCTACTTCACAAAACAAAAAACAAAAGTTTTATTGTTCACCTAAGAAACATGATGATATTTACCATCATCAGTAATATAATGATGGTTAAAAGCAAAAAAAAAAACATAAAACTTAAGGGGGTTTCGAGAATAACCCTTTAAGGTGTGCACAAGAATGTTCATCTTGTGGAGTAGAGGGTAAACATTAAATGTTGGTTGAGGTTAATGAATGTTGAAGTGCTTTACGTGAACACCTGCCATGTTGGCCTATTTCACGGTGGTCTTTTTTAACCACTGGGTGTTCATCTTTGACCACCCCATTGTATATCTTACAAGCAGGTGGCAATTTACGAATGTGAATGGAATTTTCAGTCCTGTGTACGTACAGTTTGATCAAGAACTCGAGCTATCTAATCTGATGCCATAGTTGCCCCATTGGGAAATGAGTGGTGTCATAATCAAGCTCAATCTATCCCCGACAAAAGAAAAGGTAATCACTGCCCAGTAAAATATTTTAAAATTTTGGTAATGAGTATTTTATATAATGTAGTTATTTCATACATTACTTGGTAATGAGTTGTCGTTACAATTAATAAAAATTATTTTTTTGAACGGATTTGTAGTCAATTGTCTATAGCGTATGTCCAATAAGGATTTAGTTACGTGTTACTAACCGTAGTCAATTTTGGAAGTCTTTTCAAGAAATGTTGATATTTACATTAGTAAGGAAACCATTCCATACAAATAAGTAGTTATTCATCTAATATTACTTGTCTACTTACTCGGTAAGTAAGGGTTTTGCTCGTTGGCTAATGTTGATAGAATGGGCGGACCCAACATCAGGTTTGATGATACTATGTCCTCACAAACATTCCAATCTACTAAAGACTCAAAACAGTATCCTGGTCCTCTTAAAGTAGCCCAACAATACTACAGAGATGGCAAAGGGCACGTAATTGGTGGTTCGAATAATAACAGACAATCTGTATTAACAGATTATATCGTGCTCTAGCTCGGTTCAAGGTCAAATCATTTTAAGGAAAGCCCAGAATACACTTGATCATCACCAGTATTGTCCCTGCAGACTAGAAATATTGGTAACACCTCTTTTCCCCGGGATTGCAATCACATCAATCATACCGTTTTCTTGTAAGCGATCAGAATTTCAACCGATCTAGTAAAATGATATACTGATCATTTTAATCCCAACAAGTAAATTGCGACTTTTTCGTACAGCCAAGGATCTTTCTAGATTTCAGACTCTCACTTTGAACATTATAAAAACGAAATGCTTTTTAACACTCTCACCCACAATTGGTTAAATGCTGTTGAGCATTTCTCATTTTTACTCCCCTCCCAAACAATTGTTGTATAATAGCTGATTATGGTTTCGAACTCTTTGGTGTTTCTCGACCCTCTCACAACTAGTATGCAATAAAAAAAACAACAATTTCAGCAGAAAAGAAGAAAAACAAAAGCAATAAAAGTCAATATACAAAATAATAATCATAAATGTCTTGTCGTCATATATTTTCCATTCGGTTGTTGTTACTTCTTTCAACTCATTGTATTATGGAACGTGGAAACATGTCTTCTTTTCCCTACAGTCAAATTCTGTCAGTAAAACATCATCGTTTGTTTTTTGCATCTTCTGTTTTTTTCCATTTTTTTCTTCGAGTGATGGCCATTCAAATGGCATCATCTGTGGCAAATATATATTCATATATATAATCTCTTTTCGAAAACGTTATTGTTCATTATTTTTTCTTGTTTTTAAGAGACGTTTAATTTCTACTTTAAGTTTAAGTTTATTTATCACTTCCAGCTTTTTTTTTTTTTTTTGGTTTTTTGGCAGATTTTATTGAAGAATGATGGCCTTAGGTACAACATAATGTTAAGAATACATCAATGTTCGCTCATCTTGTTAAAATTGGCGCTTAGTTTTTTGCTTTTGGCTGAAAATGTGATTTCAATGTGACTCCTCGAGTTTTTGATTTATAGATTTTCAAGGAAAAGGAAATCAAAGTCAAAGTTAAAACAAAAATGTTTAAGAAACCGTTAATTATATAGGAAATTGGCAGTTATTTCATTATATTTCGTAGAACTAAAATCAACATTTAGTTGAATAATGCACAGTGGTTAAAAACCATTTCAATTGAAAAATTTAGCCATTATTTGCTCACTGTAAAATTCTATACTAATATCTCAAAGTTTCCAAAAATGCTTGTAAAATTTGATAGTCAAAGTACTTAGTTATACCCAATCAACCTGTTCGCTGAACTCCCTGTAGTAGATGCATTGTATTATGGAAGTAATATAAGAAAATAATAATAGATCTAAATATGCTGTTATAAAACCAGTATGTTGTTAATATAATAACTCAACCAAAACTAAACTAGAACTGAACTAGAAATGAACTAGAACTGAACTAAAACTGAACTAGAACTGAACTAGAACTGCACTAGAACTGAACTAGAACTGAACTATTACTGAACTAGAACTGAACTAGAACTGAACTAGAACTGAACTAGAACTGAACT
>NC_060952.1:84067636-84069010 GCF_022045245.1 Lucilia cuprina
TCTAGTTCAGTTCTAGTTCAGTTCTAGTTCAGTTCTAGTTCAGTTCTAGTTCAGTTCTAGTTCAGTTCTAGTTCAGTTCTGGTTTAGTTCTAGTTCAGTTCTAGTTCAATTCTAGTTCTAGTTCAGTTCTAGTTCAGTTCTAGTTTTAGTTCAGTTCTAGTTTAGTTCTATTTGAGTTCTTGTTCAATTCTAGTTCAGTTCTAGTTTAATATATAAATATTTTTTAGATAATTAAGCTCTTCGTTTTTAAAACGTGCCAATAATTTATTGTTCGGTTAATTAATAACTGCAATACAAAATCATTTTCAAATCATTAAATAAATAGATACAAAGTCATTTTATATGTCAATTTATATTATTTTTAATTGTCTCTAAAATTGTTCTTAATAGTATTTTTAGTTATTAATTGATAAATGATTTTTTGTCTAATAAATTTTGGCGAAAAATTTTTATAGATCATAAAAATTTTAAAAGATTTATTTTTGGACTAAAATATTAACAACAAATTATAAAGAGCGTGTTAGTTTTAATGCTTATAAACTTAAATATTTTCCTAATACTGAATCCTGAACAGTTAAAGTGACTAAAACTTAAGAAGATTTTACTCTTCAATTTTTATAAATTTTTAAAAATACACATTTAATGTACTTTTTAATTAGACTTCAAAACTGTACCATAATTTGTAAACCTTTTAGACATTCGAAGTTATTTTGCTCTTTTGTTTTTTACTTTTTAGTCGTAAATTATTTCAAAGTAGTTTTTATGACTAAAATTCTACAATAATCTTTAGTTGTTTTTGGAATTTCTGATGTTGACAGCATAAAAAATTCGTAATTGTTACGCACAATTAAAATAAACAATTCGTTGTGTAGACATAGAACACTTAACTATGGGCACATATGCTTCCATATTATCATCAACAGCGACAACGTCATCAAAAAATTATCAAGAAGACCACACCATAGGGTCTTATAAACGAATACGAAATGCTGCTTATTTTTTATGTTCTATTTATGTGAAGTGTAAAACACAATATGAACGACAAACGACAATGCAAAAAAAAGGACTTTAGTTCATGTTTAGTTAAGTTCTGTATCAGTTCTAGTACGGTTCTAGTTCTTAAAATTAAATTTCAAGTTTTGGTTCAGTTCTAGTTTAGTTCTAATTTAGTTCTAGTTTAGTTCTGGTCCAGCTCTAAATCAGTTCTAGTTCAGTTCTAGTTTAGTTTTGGTTGAGTTCTAGTTCAGTTCGAGTTCAGTTCTAGAGCAGTTCTAGATCAGTTCTAGTTCAGTTCTAGTTCAGTTCTAGTTCAGTTCTAGTTCAGTTCTAGTTCAGTTCTAGTTCAGTTTTAGTTCAGTTCTAGTTCAGTTCTAG
>NC_060952.1:84069110-84072732 GCF_022045245.1 Lucilia cuprina
TGAACTAGAACTGAACTAGAACTGAACTAGAACTGAACTAGAACTGAACTAGAACTGAACTAGAACTGAATTAGAACTGAACTAGAACTGAACTAGAACTAAACTAGACTTGAACTAGAACTGAACTAGAACTGCACTAGAACTATACTAGAACTGAACTAGAACTGAACTAGAACTGAACTAGAACTGAACTAGAACTGAACTAGAACTGAACTAGAACTGAACTAAAACTGAACTAGAACTGAACTAGAACTGAACTAGAACTGAACTAGAACTGAACTAGAACTGAACTAGAACTGAACTAGAACTGAACTAGAACTGAACTAGAACTGAACTAGAACTGAACTAGAACTGAACTAGAACTGAACTAGAACTGAACTAGAACTGAACTAGTACTGAACTAGAACTGAACTAGAAATGATCTAGAACTGAACTAGAACTAAACTAGAACTGAAATACTATATCTATGTTTATACATTAAGTTTTTGCAACAATGTTTGTGACACCAAAAGTCAAATCATTAAATTAATAAGTATAATGCTCAATTTCAACTGCATACGTAATATTGAGAAAATTAAGTTGTAAAACATTATAATTTTAGATTTATATTTGCAAATTGAGTAATAACTACCCCATGTGTTTAAACAATAAAAAATAGCAATTAAGTGCTTGTTGAAAAAATTAGATAATTTATTTCCTAAAACTAAAAAAATATATATTATCTAAAAGAATGACGAATTTATGATATCACCAAACACAATTTACCCGATACTGCTGAAAGTTTGTTAAAAAAGAAAGCAATTATCGGATTAACATCTCACTTTCGATTGCTCTCGCACCTCTCTCGGTAGCTGTGAGGGCTGACTATTTTTGCATTACCCAAACACATAACACTGCCTCGTATAACACAATCTCGAATCTATCTATAAATGCTTACAAAAATATGTTTTTTGGATAATTTGTATACATTTAAAATGAAATGTAAACAATTTAACAAATCTCTCAAAATCAAATTTACATCAGTTTTAAAACAAATTTCTTCACTTTGTATCACGTTATTTTGTATGTGATTTTATAACTTTATGTGACAATTTAATTTCCTTAAAACCATTATAAATCAAATTTTATTATACTTTTGCACTTAAAATACTAACCAAAAATAATAACAACTGTTCTTTAAATGTACAAAAATCATAAATCTTTTTCAAAATACCAAAACGAATCGAAATTAAAGAGTCTAGTATAAAGTTTCATACATTAATTATACAATTGCTTAAAATACTTTTGAATTTTGACAAAATTATTTCATGGGTCTATAAAAATGTAGTTCACTACACATAAATGACAAGAATATTTACGTTGCGTAAGGAATATTTTGTCACAAGAATTACAGAAAAGGAAAATCTTTATTGTAAAAAGAAAACACAATCAAAATTTTTGGAGAAAAAAAAGAAATAAACTTCAAAAACATTTTTAATGTCTTTAAAAAGTTGAAGACAAATTCAGAATTACTGTGATACGTTGTCAAAAATTTTATTTCAAGAACTAGAGCTATACTAAGAACTGAACTAGAACTGAACTAGAACTAAACTAGAACTTAAATAGAACTGAACTAGAACTGAACTAGAACTGAACTAGAACTGAACTAGAACTGAACTAGAACTGAACTAGAACTGAACTAGAACTGAACTAGAACTGAACTAGAACTGAACTAGAACTGAACTAGAACTGAACTAGAACTGAACTAGAACTGAACTAGAACTGAACTAGAACTGAACTAGAACTGAACTAGAACTGCACTAGAACTGACTAGATCTTAACCAGTACTAACTAGAACTGAACTAGAACTTTACTAGAACTGAACTAGAACTGAACTAGAAATAAACTAGAACTGAAATAGAACTGAACTGGAAATAAATAAGAACTGAACTAGAACTGAACTAGAACTGAACTAGAACTGAACTAGAACTGAACTAGAACTGAACTAGAACTGAACTAGAACTGAACTAGAACTGAACTAGAACTGAACTAGAACTGAACTAGAACTGAACTAGAACTGAACTAGAACTGAACTAGAACTGAACTAGAACTGAACTAGAACTGAACTAGAACTGAACTAGAACTGAACTAGAACAGAACTAGAACTGAACTAGAACTGAATTAAAACTTGATTTAAATAAGTTAATAGTGTTTAATTTTTAAAATTGACTAATAATAATTTTATTTTCTTAAATTTCTTTACAGCGATGATTAATTTATTGAATGCTTTAAGTGTGTTTCTATGGATGTACATACATATATAAACGAACGAATCTATTATTTTTTACATAAAATTGTTAATAAACTAAAATGAAGCATATTTAAACGTTAAACTCCTTCTATAAAAAATTCATTGCAACAAAGTAGAACTAAAATAAATTAAAAATAAGTAAATACCTATAAATATTACTTTGTTTATAAACACAGGTATAAAGGAAAATTAAACCAAATAAGGTTATAGCCACATAAAGAAATTATTTAATTTTTAATAAATTAAAATTAATATAAAACTAAACTTAAAACATGAAAAAAATAAATCATAAAACATATAAATTGCAAAGAATATTAGATTTTGAAAATTAACTATTTATAAAGTAGAGAGCAAAAATAAAATTGTTTAAACTAAACAAAAAACTAAAGTCATTAATTAATTTTGTTTTTAGTAAAAAGGTAGAAAACTAAGAGCAAATTTATAATATAAAAATTATGTGTATATTTATGATCTCAATTAAAAATTATAATTAATAAAATAAAATTGATTTGTAAATTAAAACAAAAAAAGAAATAAAATTTAACAAAATTTGAATTCAATGAATTTGTAATTATAGAAAATTCTGATTTGAAAATAATACTAGATCTCTTAATAAAAATCCTTCTGCTTTTTTTAATTTAATAATCAAACAAAATTAAAAATGTGTAAAAAAATAAATTACAATAAAATGATGCAATTCCAAAACAAAAAACTAACACAAACGACGGAAATTAAGAACTTTATGTTTTGCTATAAATTAATTCAAGAAAAATAAAAACGCTGTAGAATGAGACACGAGTTAAAAAACAAAATTTCATTTTAATGAAAGCAGTTGTGTAAAGTTAAGTTTTCGAATATCACTCATGTTAAACACAAAAAACTTGCGATATAAATGTGTAAAATGTAGTCAAAAAATAGTTTGTAAAAAAATTTAATATTTATATGTATATGATAAACGATAATAATTTTATTACAAACTTAAAAAAATAATTCACATGTCCTAATAATATGAAATACAATTAAATTATTATTCTAATTGTGTTTAAATAAAAATTAAAAAAAATATATACCGAGTTTTCATTTATTTACAAAAAAAAAAATATTTTTAAGAACAATAGGGTATCAAACTTTTAATAAGATTCACAACTCTGTTCGGAACTGATTTTTCCAAACGAGAATAAGAATGAGACGATGTGGACCTTTCAAACATAAAACTAAAATACATCCAAACTAGAACTGAACTAGAACTGAACTAGAACTGAACTAGAACTGAACTAGAACTGAACTAGAACTGAACTAGAACTGAACTAGAACTGAACTAGAACTGAACTA
>NC_060952.1:84072832-84075179 GCF_022045245.1 Lucilia cuprina
GACTATAGACTAGACTATAGACTAGACTATAGACTAGACTATAGACTAGACTAGACTATAGACTAGACTAGACTATAGACTAGACTATAAACTAGACTATAGACTAGAATAAAGTCTTTTATAGACTATACAATCGACAAGACTACGGACTAGACTAGAGATTAGACTATAGACTTGACTTAAGGCTATACTGTAGACTAGACTTTAGTCTTTAGTATAGACTATACTATACACCATACTATAAACTAGTATAAAGACTCTACTATAGACTAGACTATAGATTATACTATAGACTAGACTTTCGACTAGACCATAGACCGACTATAGACTAGACTATAAATTAGACTATAAACTAGATTTTAGAATGGACTATAGATTAGACTTTAGACTAAACTTTAGACTAGACTTTTAGCTAGACTTTCGGCTAGACTATAGACTGGACTTAAGACTAGACTATATACTAGACTAGATTATAGACTAGACTGCATACTAGACCATAGACTAGGCTGATTTATATCAGACTACAGTCGACACTATAAACCAGACTATAGTCGTACTTACAGATAAGTTTACAGTCGATAATATAAAGAATTATATCGTTGGGCGTATACCAAATACTGCTATTAATACTATAGTCTAGATAATGTAGACAACACTATATTATATCCTGTATAAACTATGAACAATTTTTTCTCTAGCTGTATATAAACTCTATACATTAATAAGATTCTATTTGGGGTAGGTCAAGCATATTTTGTATTTATGTAGTATTTTCTATAATCATATTTGTCTATTGACAAAAACACATGTTTAAGTACATCGTGGTCATCGAATGTACGGACCGCAAAAACAATAAATTATAACTAAAGTTTAGCTGAAGGCTAAAAAGCAAACAAACAAATATCACACTAGTCAAATAGCAACCAAACATTTTGTTTGTATTGAATGTTTGAGGGAATGGTTAAGAGTGGTTGGTTTTATCAGTTCGAACATTATTTGTAACAGAAGACAATGTACGAAGAAGTAGTTAAATTAAACTTAAAGAAAGTATAGGGTTTTTCGACGAAAGCAGTTAGATTTGGGGAACTACTTTTAAAACAGAAAGAATTATAAGTTTTTAAAGCAAGTTAATTTTGCAGTTTTATAAATAAACCTTGTCTTAACAGCTTATTTAGCAACACTCTTTATTATGTCACTTAGTAAGGTAAATATTTAACAAAAACCTTTCCTTCCTTTTACTTCTTGTTTATTTAAACGATATTTATACGATAAACGATTAACGTTTATGACGTTTACATTTTCGTGTGTATGGTGTGTGTGTGTTTGTTTATTTCTTCGGTGGCAAAGATTAAAATAAATTTATTGTATTTATTTGATTTTCTTAACTCTTGCATTTACTGAATCGCCCTTCCAAATAAAAATACAAAACCAAAGTTAAAAAATTTAAAAGTGATTTTAATAAAGTACTTTAGTTGATTGCGATAACGCTTTTAAGTACTTTATATTATGATAAGAAAATGTAATCAAATTGAATTAAATTAATAAAACGTGATCGAAAAGAACACATGGGGTTTTTAAGAGCACAGAAATAAATATAATAAAAGTAAAAATTGACAAAATGTTAGATGTTCTTATAGACGTCTGCATCATACTACTAATAAAAGGAAGACAAGAAGAAAAGTCCATGATTTCAAATAAAATTAAATAATTTTTTTTTATTTATTATTGATTTTTGATTCTAGTATAATCTCAATAAATAACTAATTGTGTTATTCATAATGAACATATAACAGTTCGTTAGCTAGCTTTTCATTATAAATAATATCATAAATCATTAGGCTATATACTTAGCTGTAGACAAGTCTATACACCATACTATAGACTTGACTATAGACTAGACTATAGACTAGACTAGACTATAGACTAGACTATAGACTAGACAATAGACTAGAATATAGACTAGACTATAGACTAGACTATAGACTAGACTATAGACTGGACTATAGTCTAGAATATAGACTAGACTATAGACTAAACGATAGACTGGACTATAGACTATGGACTGGACTATAGACTAGACTATAGACTAGACTATAGACTAGAATATAGACTAGACTATAGACTAGACTATAGACTAGACAATAGACTAGACTATAGACTAAAATATAGACTAGACTATAGACTAGACTATAGACTAGACTATAGACTGGACTATAGACTAGAATATAGACTAGACTATAGACTAGACTATAGACTAGACTATAGATTAGAATATATACTAGACTATAGACTAGACAATAGACAAGAATATAGACTAGACTATAGACTAGACTAGACTATAGACTAG
>NC_060952.1:84075279-84123247 GCF_022045245.1 Lucilia cuprina
AACTAGAACTGAACTAGAACTGAACTAGAACTGAACTAGAACTGAACTAGAACTGAACTAGAACTGAACTAGAACTGAACTAGAACTGAACTAGAACTGAACTGAAAACAAATAATTTGTTTATTTTATATAAGGAGTTGTTAACCTAGGTTAGGGTAACAACAACGATTTCTAAAGTCACATCAAAACCTTTGAAGGTGCTATAACACGTCCTTATATAACTTTGACTAATGGTGTAAAAAATGACAAAACGTGACTACTTGTTTTACAAACGTACAATTGTAATAAATAGTATTAATTTTATTAGTTTACAAAAAGGAAAAAGAAACCAAATTCACAGCAAAGAAATTGTGACGAATCGACGTAGTAATCTAGTACGAGCAGTAATAAATAGTTTCTAGTAGTTGCAGTTTAGTCTTAACAGCAATTGCCATCGATTTAGTTTGAATACATTTACTTTATATAATTTGATAGCCGCTCCTTGAGTTAAGATACATAAATACATATACCCTCAATTTTGAAGCGATAGTAGACCACCTTTGGTCTTGACAACTCATACTTAAGTTTGGCTTTTGTTTTTATTTTATTTTTATTACTTTTAGTATATTTTTCTTATGAGTTAAAAAAGGTCATAAAATCGTAACTCATATAAAGTTTATTTTTGTTAGTTGTTATGCCGTGACTTATACCTCGTACCTAAGAAGGTATTTTGAGCCGTTAACACTATAACGTTAACAACAATCAAATATTGCCATATTATAGAAAATGTGAGAAAAGGGGGCAAAAAGATAAATGCACTATGGGTCAGTAGATTACGATAAAAGTACGAATAAATGTTAAAATTAAATTTTTATCAACAAGAAGTTCTCTTAAGTAAAACTTGTATCACCCCAATGTGCAAACTTTTGTTTTTCCTTATTCTTTTCTTCATTCAAACTAATGCTTGCCAGACTGTAGCATCGTAAAAAATATCCTTGGTTAGCAATAATTTTTTTCTTCTTTTCATTCGTTTTTACTATACGAGCATGTATTTCCCTTCATTTCAGTAATTTTTACGATCATCGTTGCATTTGTATATTTTAACGTGCACATGACGTGTCGGATTTTTTTTTTTTTTTTGTCTTTTTCCAAAACGGAAGGTTATCTGTGTACGTAGTATTCGCATAATAATATTTAAAGGTCTTGGATTTATTTTTACTCTTCTGCTGCATTTTACCTTTAAGTTGTGAAAAACTTGCAGTTGGCTGTTTTAAGTTTAATCTTAACGCTTGTAGCATGATCATAAAACTTAAATATAAAAGAATTGCAAATTTTGATGAATGTTAAAATAAATGCAGATTATTAAAATTATTCTTCGCTACGGCAAGTGTCTCGTATTGCAGTTGAAATGTTTTAGCATAATGTGCTAACAGTAGCTGTTAAAGAAAATTTTTAATTATAAGCAGCATATATTAACAGTATAATCTACACTTATCTTAGAAGTGTAGTCTTATCCACAGCCTACTATGTATATGGTGTATGTTTATAATGTAATGTAATAATGCCTGTAGTTAAGCCAAAAGTCGACTATGTGGTATGTAATTTTGTATGTTATCCAGTCAGTCTAGCCCGTAGTACAGTCCATTTAGCCTATAGTCAATATCCGCATCAATAGTCTATAGTATGGTCTATAGTCTAATTTATAGTCTAGTCTTTAGTCTAGTCTACAGTCTAATCTTTATTCTAGCCTATAGTCTAGTCTAGTCTATAGTCTAGTCTATAGTCTAGTCTATAGTCTAGTCTATAGTCTAGTCTATAGTCTAGTCTATAGTCTAGTCTATAGTCTAGTCTATAGTCTAGTCTATAGTCTAGTCTATAGTCTAGCCTATAGTCTAGTCTATAGTCTAGTCTATAGTCTAGTCAATAGTCTAGTCTATAGTCTAGTACATAGACTAGTCTATAGTCTAGTCTATAGTCTAGTTTATAGTCTAGTCTATAGTCTGATAATTTAGTGTAAGACCATAAATAAAAACGAAATTTTCGAGTGTATTTAATTGTGACTTTATAAACTCATGCTCATTTATTTTCACGCTCATTATATCATAATTTAAATGCCTGAAGTTAAATTTGATACAATATTATGCCTGTGTGTCAAATATATTAAAGTGAGCATAATTACCTAAACGTGTTTAATAACTTAATTTATTTGAGAACTTAAAGAAAATATTCCTCATTATTAAATTTTCTCATTTAATTTTATTTTTTTAAGTTTTTGCTATATTTAAATATATTATTGTTTTGTTTAATTCAACATGAAATAGCAGAACCGCAAAAGTTTTTGTTTATTTGAATATGTGGTAATCATTTGTTTAAAAAAGATGTTGTGTTTATTAAACACGAAAACTATTTGCAAAGTTTTCTAAAAACTAAATATTCTAGACATGTTTGTATAGTTCTTTTGTACAAAGCAAATAATAATCGTAGTTCTTTTAAAAGCGTAAAACTAAGTTTGGGAAATTGTAATCGAAATAATACAATTGGGAATATAAAGTACAAGGATAAGAAAATACAAATTAAAGTATGTTTCAATGGAAGTTGTTGAAGTTGTCTTCATATGGAAATTAGAAAGAAATAAATGAAGCATACATGCATTGCTTTGGAGTTACAAAGGTGGCCTGTTATTAAAGCTGTAACGGTTAAAGTGATTGAATAAAAAGGAATTTTGTCCGGCCACACATTATTAAAGTATTTTTCTTCAAATTTTCTGTTTATTTTCCTTTGTTTTTCCATTTATTTTTCTTTCTAAAGATAAAGGCCATAAACTGAAAAGTAATGAAAAACCTATAAAATATTTGAAAATAAACACAATGGCATACGTACACACAAATAGTTTTGGAAAAGTGCACTTTGTTAAAGAAAATAGAAAAAAAAGGAGATGTAAAATAAATCATTCTTGTGAAATATAGCTGTAAAAAGTTTTCCTAGTATGCACTTCATATATTTATGCACACATATCCAGTCAGTCATACATGAATGCCAAACTACTTTTTCCATCCTTTTTATGACCTTTTTTTCATGTGTTTTTTCTTGTTTGTTTTGTTAACTAAACCAGAAGTGTATCTAAATAATACTTCCGTTTTATGTGTTTTTACTTACTTCCGCTTTTGTTGGATTTTTGTTTTTTTTCTTTTTTTTTGCATTCATTTTATTTTTCTGTGAAATTAAAATGCATCAATTTAAATTGCATATGAAATCAGGGACGTTGCCCGGTGGGGGAAATTACTACAGAGGAGAAATCACATTATAGTTTATGGTATAGTTTGAAGAATAATTTGATCGAAAGTGTCAACTATGGTCTGATTTAGTCTAGTTTAGTTTAGTCTAGACTATAATCTTTATAGTGTGGGTTATAGTCTGACTACAATCTGCTTTATATTAACTACTAAATCGGATCTATAGTCTAGAATAGTATAGTCTATATGCTTTGTTATAGCCAAGTCAATAGTCTGGTCAAAACTATAGACCTAATTATAATGCTATAGTCTATCTATAATTTCTACTAAAGTCGGACCTATCATGTCGACTATAGCCGGATCTATAGTTTAAAATATAGTCTAGATTATACAGATCTGTAGTCTAAAGTATAGTCTGGTCTGTGGTCTTAAATTTAGGCTGAACTGCAGTATCAAATGAAGTCTGGTTTACAGAATCGAACACAGTCTATAGTCATGACAAAAGTCTAGAGTATAGTCTGATTTATATTCTCTACTATGCTGATCTCTAGTCTTAGATATAGTCTGGTCTGCAGTCTTGGATATAGACTGGTTCATAGCATTGACTATAGTCTGGTCTATAATCTCCACTATAATTTGGTCTATAGTATAGTATATTGTCTGATCTATAGACTTGAATATAGTCTAAGCAATGGTCTCGTCTAAAGTCTGGTCTATAGTATCGGATATAGTTTGGTATATAGACTCGACTATAGTCTGGTCTACAGTCTCGAATAAAGTCTGGTCTTTAGTCTTGAACATAGTCTGGTTTAAAGTATAGTTTGGTCTATAGTCTGGTCTAAATTTTGGTCTTTAGTATCGGATATAGTTTGGTATATAGACTCGGCTATAATCTGATCTATAGTCTCGAATATAGTCTTTATTCTTGAACATAGTCTGGTTCAATAAGTCTCGACTATAGTCTAGTACAAAGTATAGTCTGGACTAAGGTCGGGGCTATATTCTCGAGTATAATCCGTTTTCTTTTATAGCCATAAAGACACTAAAAAGTCTAGTAAATCTCGAAATGGATCGATCTTGGAGCTACTGGAGCACAAGTTGGATTATATAAAGAACATTAATTGAGTAGGAGGTTTAATGATTCACGATTAAGGTAAATTTTGAAATATAACTTTGTGAACTATGAGTGCTAAAATGAACGTGATTGAAGCCCAATTTTTTGTTAACAAAAACTTTAAAACCCCCTTCTAACACTAGGTCCATTTGGCAGCACTAATAAAAATCATCTATTTACTTATATAGTTACACAAATACATGCATAAGTACTCATATAGTATGTATACATTTATGGTCGTATTTACTAATATCCTTTTTAACAACATCGAACAGCAGTTGCTATTGTTGTTGTTGGTAGTAAGTTTGATTGAAAGACATACCCCAGCAGTTTTAACATCTGACAATTCCTAGTCTCTTATACAGAATATATTTTTAAATGTCTAATTACTTATTACAAAGAATTTATAAATCTATAGTTAGGATATTTATCCGTTTTAATGCAAAAATGAAGTCAATTGTTACTTTAGTGTACTTAAGTAATGCAGAAAGTAATCTATAGATTTTTAGGTATTATAAATGAAGAAAAGTTAAACATTCTGTAGCCAGTCTGTAAATAGTAATTATTTATACATCCGATATATATGCAAGTGTTAACCACATGTTAAATCACCAGTATGAAACAATTACCCCGAACAGCAGAGGTGTATTATGGTATAATTCAGTGTTCGTGTATGTGTGTTCTATAAAGTTCCTATATTTTTGTTGTATTTGTCTTTTCTGCTCGTCCTGTTTATTTCTTTGGAGCATGAGTATTTGTGTATTAGACGTTGTTGTTGTACACTCTGCTACTTTTCCTACATCTATCAGTATTTTGTGATCTGTCGATATATTTATTTTTATTGTGGTTACGTTTTACGACTTTTCACTGGAATGCATCATTTCATCAAGCTCATCAGTATGGTATTAGTTTCACTCTGTATTTTTGTCCTGCTATACTTAAAAGTACTAACCAGGCCACCCCATCACATCACATCATGGTAAGTTAAATACAAGTAGTGTGTGTGTGTGTGTGTTTGGATTTAGGGAGATAGGAATTTGAAAAGTTTGCTGATGAATGAACATTTTTGCCAAAAATCATTAAAAACAAAAGAAGAACATTTCGCAAAAGGGTCATAAAAACTGCACAAATTTACGCAAATTTCTACAATTTATATGGGAAATATCTTGCTTTTTCTTTTCGTTTTTATTTTACATATTTTACTTCTTATACATGCCGCTGCTTCTGCTGCTGTTTTCCTTGATTTGGTTTTATGAGTATAATTCTTTATTTTTTATTTTGAATTTTTGTATATGTGTATGTATGTGTAGGGTTTGTTTGATTTCATTTTGGATATTTTTGTTATTAAAAACTTTTGCTTTTCAAGGATTTTATTTTAATTTCGAAATGAGAAATATTAGTTTTTTATGATCAAGGATTTTTTCTTTATTCTTATTTCCTTCCAAATAAATGCTGATATATATTTTTTTCTATATTTTAGAATTAAACTTTTATTTAATTTGTTAAATAAACTGGTATTTTTTCTTATAGTTATAGTTTTCTTTTATAAATTAGGTTTCCTTTTAAGGGAATTAGAGTTAAATCGAACGACATTTTATTGTCTAGTTAGTTAAGTAAATATTTAAAATATCAATTTGTAAAATTAAAAGAATTTTTTTTCGTTTAAGGGAACGTATGTGTAATAATTTGTTTCACTTATATAAAGTATACGTAACGGCGTTTCAAAGAACTAGTATTAAATCAGGGGTACACATTTATATTGCAAAGAAAGTGAAATAAAACTAGAATTGAGGTATTCCGAAAACATTAAAACTGCAGTCTTGACTATAGACGAGACTACAGTCTCGACTATAGACGAGACTACAGTCTCGACTATAGACGAGACTACAGTCTTGACTATAGACGAGACTACAGTCTTGACTATAGACTAGACTAAAGTCTTGACTATAGACGAGACTACAGTCTTGACTATAGACGAGACTACAGACTTGACTATAGACGAGACTACAGTCTTAACTATAGACGAGACTACAGTCTTAACTATAGACGAGACTACAGTCTTGACTATAGACGTGACTACAGTCTTGACTATAGACGAGACTACAGTCTTGACAATAGACGAGAACACAGTCTTGACTATAGACGAGACTGCAGTCTTGACTATATACGAGATTACAGTCCTGACTATAGACGAGCCTACAGTCTTGACTATAGACGAGACTATAGTCTTGACTATAGACGAGACTAAAGTCTTGAATACAAATGAAATTACAGTCATGACTATTGACGAGATTACAGTCATAACTAATGACAAGACTACAATTTTGAATATTCTAGACTATAGACCAGACTACAGTCTTGACCATAAACTAGACTACAGTCTTGACTAAAGACAAGACTACAGACGAAACTACAGTATTGACTATAGATAAGACTACAATCTTGACTATAAACGAGACTACAGTCTTGAATATAGACGAAACTAGCGTCTTGACTGAGATTTGAGACTTCAATCCTGACTATGGATGAGATTACAGTCTTAACATAGACAAGACCACAGTTTTTACTACATTCTAGACTATAGACCAGTTTACAGTCTCCACAATAAACCAGACTACAGTCTTAACTATAGACAACACTACATCTAGACTAGAGACAAGACTACAGTCCTGACTAGAGACAAGACTACAGTCTTGACTAGAGGCAAGTCTACAGTCTTGACTAGAGACAAGAATACAGTCCTGACTAGAGACAAGACTACAGTCTTGACTAGAGGCAAGACTACAGTCTTGACTATAGACAAGACTGAAGTCTTAACTATAGATACGATTACAGTCTTGACTATAGACAAGACAAAAGTCTTGACTATAAACAAGACTATAGTCTTGACTACAGACAAAACTACAGTCTTGACTATAGACAAGACAAAAGTCTTGACTATAAACAAGACTATAGTCTTGACTACAGACAAAACTACAGTCTTGACTATAGACAAGACTTCAGTCTTGACTATAGACAAAACTACAGTCTTGACTATAGAAAAAACTACAGTCTTGACTATAGACAAAACTACAGTATTGACTATAGACAAAACTACAGTCTTGACTATAGACAAGACAACAGTCTTGACTAAAAACAAGACTACAGTCTTGACTATAGACTAACCTACAGTCTTGACTATAGACAAGACAACCTACAGTCTTGACTATAGACAAACTACAGTCTTGACTATAGACAAAACTAGAGCCTTGACTATAGACAGGACTTCAGTCTTGACTATAGATAAAACTAGAGTCTTGACTATAGAAAAAACTACAGTCTTGACTATAGACAAAACTACAGTCTTAACTGTAAACAAAACAACAGTCTCGATTATAGACAAAATTACATTCTTGTTCATAGACAAGACTACAGTCTTGATTATAGATTGATTATAGACAAGACTACAGTCTTGACTATAGACCGGACTACGGTCTTGACTATAGACCGGACTGCAGTCTTGACTACAGTGTTGACAGACTTGACTATAGACTGGTTAATAAAATACACTACAAAATTGATAATTAAACATATAATTGATTAGAATTAACAAATTTAATAATTATATTCAAATTTTATAACTTAATTTAAGCAGCCCGACCAACTCTACCACATAGCTCCCCATTAACTCCTGAAAATTTCCAAATTGTTGTTAAAATTTTCAACATTCTCTCTTAGATAGTAAAATTGTTGACGACCTAAAAAAAAGTAGTTTTTTAAGCATAAAAATGCAACAACAATGAAAAACTTCTTGTTCATAAACAAAAATATAATAAAAATTAAGTATATACAATATAATTTAAACATTTGACAAGATTATGAAATAAATAAAGAAACAAACAAAAACTAAAGAAATATTATTAAATTAAATACACAGTCAAGTATAAGGAAGAAAAAGAAAGGTTGTAAAAAAGAACTGGCAGCTAAATCGTGTTTATCAACAAAAACATACATTTAAAAATCGTAAAAAATATTATTTGAGTAACAAACTATTTCGACAACATAATACTCTCGTATAAGTAGAAACAGCGATGAACTACTTTTCTTTAAACAAACATTTTTAAACGCATTGTTTTTCTTTATTTATTTAGAAAAAAAAAACAAACGAACGAACAACAACATTTAATCTTTGCAATTTGAAATTTTTACAACTTGAACTACAACATCAGCATCAAGGAAATCCTGTGTCATTTTAGTTAAGTTTTTGTAAACAGGAGTCAAATTTGGGTATGTTAGATACATTAGATGGTTTGTAACAAAGGAAAGCTTGTTATTATAGAAACGATGTTTCAAATTAAATTTAGACTTTGAAAATGACTGTTGTTTTAAGCTAAAGCAATTATGATTGGACTTTAAAAATCCTTTAAGCTAAAATCGGGCTATATATAGAAAATAAATATATTCTCTAGTTAATTACCAGTTAAAACTGTTAAATAAATTGGTAGCCTTGTATGATTAGGGATATTATTATTCGTTTATGATCCACTATATACATAGTTATATACTCATGTACTTCTTAACAAATAGGGTTCCTTTGATATACATAAGTAGTAAAGAATTTAACTATTCGTATTAACTAAAAACTACCGAATATATAAGTGAGCATAAAAAGCGTAAATTCATTGCAAATTAAATACTTATTTTAAATACAGCTTCTAAATTAAGTAAAAGTAAAGCAGAATAAAAAAAACAAAAAAAAATTAATAAAATACCAAAGTAGGCTAAAGTCGAACAAAAGAACACCCTTTATTCAATCATAAATTCATTCTATAGATGATATAAATAACTCTATAGAGTCTACACTATAGATTAGTCTAAAGTCTTGACTATAGATTAGTCTATAGTCTTGTCTATAGATTAGTCTAAAGTCTTGACTATAGATTAGTCTATAGTCTTGTCTATAGATTAGTCTATAGTCATGACTATAGATTAGTCTATAGCCTTGACTATAGATCAGTCTTTAGTCCTGACTATAGATCAATCTATAGGTTTAACTATAGAGCAGTCTATAGTCTTGACTATAGATCAATCTTTAGTCTTGACTATAGATCATTATTTAGTCTTGAATTTAGATCAGTCTATAGTCTTGAGTATAGATTGATCTATAGTCTTGACTATATATCAGTCTATAGTCTTCTCTATAGATTAGTCAAAAGTTTTGACTATAGATTAGTCTATAGCCTTGACTACAGATCAGTCTTTAGTCTTGACTATAGATCAGTATATAGTCTTGATTATAGATCAGTCTATAGTCTTGATTATAGATCAGTCTTTAGTCTTGACTATAGATCAGTTTTTAGTCTTGACTATAGATCAGTCTTTAGTCGTGACTATAGATCAGTCTATAGTCTTGGCTATAGATCAGTATATATAGTCTTGACAGTATATCAGTCTATAGTCTTGGCTATAGATCAGTCTATAGTCTTGGCTATAGATCAGTCTATAGTCTTGGCTATAGATCAGTCTATAGTCTTGACTATAGATCAGTCTTTAGTCTTGACTATAGATCAGTATTTAGTCTTGATTATATATCAGTCTATAGTCTTGATTATAGATCAGTCTTTAGTCTTGACTATAGATCAGTCTTTAGTCTTGACTAAAGATTAGTCTATAGTCTTGACTAAAGGTAAGTCTTTAGTATTGACTATATATCAGCCTATAGTCTTGACTATAGATTAGTCTAGTCTTGACGATAGATAAGTCTATATTCTTGATGATAGATCAATCTATAATCTTGATCACTCTACAGTAGTGACTAAAGATCACTCTATAGTGTAGACTGTAGATCACTCTATAGTGTTCATTATAAATCACTTTTTATTTTGGCATTAGGTCAGTTTAAAGTCCTTACTTTAGATTACTGTATGGTCTTAATTATAGATCAGTCTATAGTCTTGACCAAAGATATGTTTATAGTTTTGACTACATATCAGTCTATAGGCTTGATTATGGATCAGTCTATGGTCTTGACTATTGATCTATGGTTAGGACTAAAGATTGATCTATATTTAAGACTTTAGATCACTCTATTAGTCACCACTATAGTGAAGACTGTAGATCACTTTTAAGTCTTTACTATAGATCAGTCTATAGTCATGACTATAGATCAGTCTACAGTCTTGACTATAGATCAATCTATAGCCTTGACTATAGATCAATCTACAGTCTTGACTATAGATCAGTCTATAGTCTTGACTATAGATCAGTCTACAGTCTTAACTATAGATCAGTCTACAGTCTTAACTATAGATCACACTATAGTCTTAAATTTGTATCCGTCTATAATCTTGACTGTAGATCACTCTATAGTCATGTCTCTATATAAGTTTTTTGTACTGCCTAGAGATAAGTTTGTAGTCTGTAGACTGTAGATCAAACAATACTATTGACTGTAGATTAGTTAAGAATCCTGACTGTAGATAAGTCTTGACTATAGATCTAGCTATAGTCATGATTGTATATGAGGTTATAGTCTTGTCAAGAACAATATTCAGTCTAAAGCCTAGACTATATGTCTAGGCCTAGACTATAGTCTTGACTATATAGTTTGACTGTAGATCAGTCTATACATCAATCTATAGTTATGACTATAGATTGATCTATTTATTTTGAAGGGTTTTGAATCGACTAAGCCAAATTAATATACTCAATGATAGTTTCTTTTACATTGATTGTATAATAAAAAAGTTATTTATGTTTTGAGAAAAAATAAACGTAGATAAGTATCATCAAAAACATTTGCAAGAAATCAATTTCTCCTACCTAGCGTTAAAAGCCTAAATCTAAGAAATATTTCTTTTTATGAACATTTTCAACTAACTAATATTTTTTAGGAAAAAAATGCCCATAAAAAGGAGTAAAAGCAGCTGCATCATCACAACGCTTTCTTTATTTAATTCTTTTCATTTTATTTAAGTAAGAAAAAAGAGAGAAAATGCAGAAAAATAAAAATATTGTCATAAAATTTTGCGACATGATTTTTTTACGACTTACGCGAAATGAAATTTTCTAAATTTTACTACTTTTAGTGAGAGAGTACGCATGATGAAGATGATGGTGATGATGATGATAACAATGATGAGAAGGAGGAGGGTAGGTGATGATGATAAAGTTGTATGTTAACCAAAAAGTTTCTATATGAAGATGATATAGAAAAGTTGAAGAAATACGAGATATAAAATTAAAATATGTAAGTAGAATATGACATCATTTGGTTTTCATTGGAATGCATTTTTATCTTACGTTTTTGTTACATAAAACTAACGCATTACAAATTTTATTTCACATTTTTAGTACTTTTAGTTTTCTTTTAATTACTTTGATGAAGTTTTTTTTCTTTTCTCTTTGAAGAGCTTAGGCAAATGTGTAAATGGTAAATAATTGAAATTTAAAATACTTTGTTTAACTAAATATTCTCTAAAGGAGATAGGAAGAAAGCCTTAGAAAATATTTTTTAATTTTTTTCGCATCTAAAGTTTTAGTTTAAATTTTCCAGTATGATTCTTTTGTTTAAAAGAAAACTTTTAGAAATGTTCATGTATCGTTAACATTAAGTTCACAAATACATAAAAACACCTACTCTAGTCTTATGTATGTATTTTTATAAGATTGATCATAAAAATAAGTTTTATTACAAGACAAATGATGCCACCACCACAATAACAATAACACAAACAACAATAACAACAAATGGTCATTGATATATGATGCCATAAAAGGACGGTTAACTGGACAGTTGAGTTAATAATGGTCAAGACAACAATTTGTATCCGCAATATACACATACATTTACTCCTTAAAATCTCCGCTATACATTCTCTTGTGTAGGTGTATGTCTTGGTTGTGATATTGTTTGTATTTATGAGTTAAAACATAAACTAAATAGGTTTCTCTATGAATCTATCCTTGACTGTTCGTTACTCATGTGCATTGGTGTATGTATGTGTTTATATAACAAATTGCTTTTAAACTATATGAGAATTCTATACTGAAAGTCATAAAAATAGGGTTTTAAAATGTTTTTATTTTAAGCTTTCCTTTTTAAGGTGTGTGAGATGAAGTCGTTTTAATGGTGGTCTGGCATAAAATGTAAAAGAGACTATTGTGAATATTTATTATTTTCTTAGGGACATTTATAAGACTTTCAAAGTGTTTAAATGGTGTTCGTTTCGTTTGGTAATTATAAGGGAAATAATGAATCGATATTAATCATTTTCAACAGTCTTCGTCTACGGTAGAAGATCATGTGCAAAATTGCATTGAATTATCTCTAAAATTACAAGGTTTACAAGTCCTATTCGGGGGTATAGTTGTATGGGGGCCAGGTGAAATAATGGACCGATCTTAATTATTTTTTATAGGCTTCGTCCCTGGAGCAATAGATTATCCTGTACCAAATTTTATTGAATTATCTTCAAAATTGAGACCTGTATTTGATTACAAGGTTTAGTGGACGAGCCGACAGACGGACGGATGTAGCAAAATCGACACAGAAATTGATTCTAAGCCGATTGGTATACTTTAAGGTGGGTATAGGACCAATATTATTGTGCGTTACAAACATCAGCACAAACCCAATATACCCTCCCCACTAAAGTGGTGTAGGGAATAAAAAACACTATAATAAATGTTCGTATTGATCTCAAAGTTTTCGTGCAATATTTGAAGAAGCTTTTTGTATTATTTTATTTCATATGGGAAGTGCAACGCCCCCTTGGTAGTCCGCCAATTTATTTGCCCAAAATTTTTATATGGATGTTCAAGATCTTTGGGCAACATTTTAAAATTCTAACTCAAATAGTTTCGCAGATAGTCGAATTTATATGGGAGATGTCACGCCCCTACTGTTAGTCCGCCCCTTTTTTCTTTAAATAATCACTTAAGAGATTACGTCAAAATTTGAAGACCCTATTTTCTCAGCCATTAATAATTTCATAATATGGCAGATGCCACGCCCACTACGGCCATTCCGCCCTTTTTGTCCAAAATATTCTTATGGATTTCAAAGTTGTCCAATCAAAATTTGAGGACTCAAACTTTTGCTTTTTCTAAAATATATGTGACCTATAACACTTATTTTGAATGTGGGCTTGGCACTTCGCCTACTTAAATTTTTTAAGTTAAAAGTAACCTATAGTTCCATTGAGACGTACAGGAAGATATTGTGAAAATTTTAGAAAAAGCATAAGAATCGAAAAGAAAATTCAGCGTCCAAATTCAGATTTGGTGCAAATCATTTAAGTATTCTTTGATATTTAGGTGAATGTATATTTGGCAGAATAAAAAGTTTCAATAAAAGTTCTTAGTTCTCTTATAAGGATGTGTAAAAAAGGGATGTTTACATATTTGCTAACCGATTAGGCATCATGGAACTGTAGAAAAAATACTGTCCAGTTTTGGCAGCTGGGAGAAGACATGCTTTTGAGAAGCGAACTTCTCAAAAGCATGTCTGGCTGAATTGTGAACGATTTGAGTAGCGAAGGGTTTTCATAAACATGATTTCAGCAAATATACAGACAGACATAACTTAATCGAATCCGCAATCTAAAAAAGACGGATCTAATGAACTATACACTCAAAGAAGATAATTGGGGTTTTCATAAACATGATTTCAGCAAATATACACACAGATATAACTTAATCGAATCCGCAATCTATAAAAAACGGATCTAATGAACTATACACTCAAAGAATTGCCAATCTGTACAAATAGGTTAAGAATGTGAACCATAATTAAGACATTTTTTAAGTCAAAGTAATAATAAAATGTACATAGTTTGAGAATTTTCAATTTAATTAAAGCTCAAATGCATACTTTAAGAAAGAATACCGAAATGAACTTGATTTGAGTGCGATTCGTACTTGATTTCAGAATTCAGAACATTTTAGTAAACAAATCGTATGTAATCAAACATTAAATTGTACCTTGCTCCGATATATTTATGGAAACGTGTGGAAGGTATTGTCTTCTTTAAATCAAGTACAAAATACTTGATCCAAATACGAATAAGTTTTACATATATAAAAAAAGTAAGGCCTTTTTGGGTCAAAATAATATTTTGAAAATTTTCGATTTGATTTAAGCTCATATGTATACTTTGAGAAATAATAACGAAATTGATTTGATTTGAGCTCGATTCGTACTTGATTTCGGAATACTGAAGATTTCAGCAAAAAAATTTAAATCGTACCTCACCTCCGATATATTTAAGAAATTAATTAATAAAAACTAATTTTCTGAAAGAGTCTTATGAATTCATTGTGCCGCCTTTTTTCAAGATATGAAACAAAATTATAACTTAAATGCCTGAGTACATATTCATACTCAACTATTTATTGCAAAAAGTATTCTTAACTATTTAAGAATTATATGTTGGAATGCTTATGATTATGTTTAGTTAATCAATACCAAAGTGTATGAAACTTGTATGGGAGCTAGGTGAAAACATAGACATCACTGTACTCCTATGTTTGAGCGATAAAGTTATGTTCTGAAGGGGTCCTTATATGGGGAGTAGGGTCAATTTTGGACCGACTAAATTTGAAAGAGATTTTTTGGTTCGTAAGAAACTTACATGTATCGTATATCCTTGATATATTCGAATTTTTAAGGACCATATATACAACTTATTTATGTTGTATATCTTCACTATATTCGTACTTTTAAAGCAGTTATGTCTGCTTAAACTGTATTCCGGGGCCCATTTTTATGGGGACTTTGTGAAAACATCGGCTGATATGGCCTATTTTCAATACTAAACAAAGTACAGCAATATAGCATATTTGCTCCCTAGCTCTTTCCGTTCGGATTTTTTCGTGCTTTCAACAAACATATAGATGGACATAGCTAGATCGTTTTAGAATTTTATATGGTCCAATAATAGTTAAACTTTGATTTCGATGTGTTACAAAACGGAATGACGAAATCAATTATCAAAGAAGATGGTGAGTATAGAAATAAAGTAAAAGCTAGACTATGGGCTGTCCTAGTGACTAGTATATTAAAAGATCTCTTAACTCGTATCCTAACTAGATCTACAGACATCCCTTAATGGGCTTATCATATGTTCCGGTAGAGGGATTATAATTTGTAATATACATTTTTGAAATTATCACTAGTTTTATAAAGATAAAGTTTTGCAAAAAGTACATAGAAATTTTAATATGTACTTATTACAAAATGCAAGAAAAAGTAAAGAATTCATTTAATATATACATATATAACTACAACTTTACTATATAATATCCCAGCAAAAACTTACATTAAAAAGTAAGGTGTTAAAAAACTAAAATTTACCTACACATCAGCATTTTATTATTTAAACACGGAGATGACATAAGAGGCAAGTACTTGCCACGCTTGCTTACAAAAAAGGAGTTAGGTAAGTACTTACTACAATCGCCGAATAGGAGCCTTTAATTTGTTATCAGAAAAGTTTGTTTGAATTAAAAACGAAGTTTAAAAACAATATGTCAAGACTGAAAAGTAAGAACTTATGTAAGTTATTATGACACTCATTCTTAGTAATATAGACAGTATGTATAAGTCATTGAAAAGTAAGGTGTTGAGTTAGTACAAGTTATTACTATGTTTTTGCTGGGATCCAATGTATTTAGATATTAAACATAAAAATGGGATGGGTTATATAACAAATACTTGTAAGTACATACATATGTATATAAGAGAAAATGTATAAGTATAAAGATTATATAAAGATAACAACTTTAACTTTAATATCAACATACATACATATATACTATATAAGTAATAGTTATAAAAAATATGTAGTTATATAAAATAAATCGCAGTTGCATTTCTTACTAACTCGAACAACAAGAAATAAACAATTTAGAGGGAGGGCGTTGCTAGATTGTCATTGGTTGAAAAAGTTTTGAAATATTTTGTATTTTGCTTTGGAGTAAAACATTATATAAAATTCAAGCATTACGGATGGTACATATTTATATTGCCTACATCTTATAAAACAACAGCAACTGATTGTGTAATAAAAAAACATAATTATAAGCATTCTAACAGCAACAACTACAATATGATATAATAAAAAAAAACTTTATATAAAAATAACATCTTATGCATTAAGATACAACTTCTAGATACTATACCTACGTAATCAAACGCATTGCAGATGCTCTGCAACTATGGGGTTTTTCTTGTAAAAAAATAGCAAAACAAAAAACACAATAGCAAACTGAAGAACAATTTCGAATAGTAGTATGAATTTATGAATTTGTATAATCTTGTGGTTTTTATTGGTCTCATATGTATGTGAGTTCTTTATTTTTTTTTTTGTTGTATCTTTATTTCGTACTTTTATTTGCAATTTAAGAAAACAAAACCGAACTTTGGAAAAAAAACAACAGTGCTAACATAAAGTAATAACTAAAAGATAGAAGATATAATAAGCATAATCGTTAAATTCTTAGAAAAATAACCGCAAAGTTTATACTTTTAGTAATAAAATTTATACATATTTTGATAAAATTGTTTTGAAAAAGTTCAGCAGAAGGGATAAAAAAAGTTTTATGGTGGTACCATATATGTATGGTATAGTCTTTAACTCCTTATATAAATCACTAAAGAAGTTGAATGTATAAACAAGTACTACGACAGGTCCGTAAAAAACTATAGAGACAAAATTTTCTCACGATTCTTACTAGCTAAGTTAAAAATCTAACTAACTAACCAAATAACTAACTAACTAACTAACTAACTAACTAACTAACTAACTAACTAACTGACTAACTAACTAACTAACTAACTAACTAACTAACTAACTAACTAACTAACTAATTAACTAACTATCTAACTAACTTATTAACTAACTAACTAACTACTTAACTAATTAAGTAACTAAGTAACTAACTAACTAATCTATCTAATTAATCTATCTAACTAATCTATCTAACTAATCTATCCAACTAATCTCTCTAACTTATCTATCTATCTAACTAACTACTTATTTATTTATATCTATCTATCTATCTATCTATCTATCTATCTATCTATCTATCTATCTATCTATCTATCTATCTATCTATCTATCTATCTATCTATCTCTCTATCTCTCTATCTATCTATCTATCAATCTATCTATCTATCTATCTATCTATCTATCTATCTATCTATCTATCTATCTGCCTATCTATCTATCTATCTAACTATTCTATTTATCTATCTATTTATCTATTTATCTATCTATCTATCTATCTATCTATCTATCTATCTATCTATCTATCTATCTATCTATCTATCTATCTATCTATCTATCTATCTAACTATTTCTCTATCTATCTATCTATCTATCTATCTATCTATCTATCTATCTATCTATCTATCTATCTATCTATCTAACTATTTCTTATCTATCTATCTATCTATCTATCTATCTATCTATCTATTTATCTAACTATTTATCTATCTATTTATCTATCTATCTATCTATCTATCTATCTATCTATCTATCTATCTATCTATCTATCTATCTATCTATCTATCTATCTATCTATCTATCTATCTATCTATCTATCTATCTATCTATCTATCTATCTATCTATCTATCTATCTATCTATATATCTATCTATATATCTATCTATATATCTATCTATATATCTATCTATATATCTATCTATCTATCTATCTATCTATCTATCTATCTAACTAACTATTTATCTATCTATCTAACTATTTATCTATCTATCTATCTATCTATCTATCTATCTATCTATTTATCTATATATATATCTATATATCTATCTATCTATCTATCTATCTATCTATCTATCTATCTATCTATGGACAGACATTTCAAGAAGAATGTCATAACTTTTAAGGATCTTCTCCCTAATAATAAACATTAACATATTTTTCTTGGTTAGGTAAATAATTTAAAATTAATTAAAATTTGTAGGGTTTAGTTTTAGCAGTAAACATTTCGGAACGTATTTGATATTTATATTTAAAAGAATATTATTAAAACTTATGGTAAAGTGGAGTTTACCTAACGTCAACAAGTATATTTAAAACATCATTTCTGCAACATTTAGTTTGTTCGACGAAAAACTTATTACAAAGTTCGCCAGTCAATGGTGACTTGAAACATGTTGCATGTAACAAAATGCAATCGTTACATCAAACGTGCTAGTTCAACTCGTTCCTTTGTTTTGTTTGCAGCTTGCAACATTTTCAAATTGAATTTTCGTCTTTTGAAATTGTTTTTTTTTTTTCATTTCAATGTTTTTTTTTAGTTTAAATTGGTTTTTCTATATGCGCTGCACATTTATGGGAGTTAACGACCATATTTATGTATAATTTTCATCGTTTCTTTTTCTTACACTTTTCAAATTGTTACGAGAGTATGAGCGCATGTTGTGCGTGTGTGTGTATATATTTCAACACCGGAAACAGGAAATGAAAACATTGCAGAATAGTAAGTATTACATGATATATACAATTTTGTATATTGCAAAAACCACAAAAAAAACTACAATATCTTGGGTGGAGCTATAAAATTATACTCCATATGAATGCATGCAATGTGTATTTAAATGATTCTTTTTAGGGTTTGGTAGTAAGTTTACGATTTACTTTATTACACCTACATACATATTTTAATGTTTCGAAATTTTATTATATTTAAGTTTTCTTGGCTTTTTTTTTGAAGGTGTAAATTGAACCTTAAACTTGAAATGGAATAAATTTATTATTTAAGTGGATTTTTTGCATTATATTTTTATGTTCCTTTTTTTGGAAAATAATTGTATAATTAGATAGCGATTTCTTAGGGAAAAGATTTCATTGGTCTATATACAGATATTATTTTTATGGATAATCTTTTGCTAGAAAGTTTTTTTTTTGGAAAACTTTGACTAACATTTCTATAAGGATATAATTCCTTAGAATATCTTTCTTTCAGCAGCTAAAATTTTTCTTAAGAAAATCTCTAGCTAGAGAGAGTTATTAGCATAAAGGGAGAGTTATGTCTCCAGCAAGATAAAGATATTTCCTCAGAATATATTTCTTTCTTACAAAAATCATTCTCCTTCTTGCTAGAGGGAGATATTCCTTTAAAAAATCTTTCTCTCTTCTATTTCATAAGAACACCTTTCTCGCTAATAATACATAAATATTTGTTCAGAAAATCTTAATCTTTCCATCAAGAAAGAAATATCTCAATAGGAATTAAATTCCTCTATAAAACCCGATTATTTATTTAGAAAATCTTTTTTTTTTCATAAAATCTTGAGTGATTTATTTTCATAAAGTATTCTTTCTTAGAGAGACATGTATTTATTTAATCAATCTTTCTCGTACTAGAGAGACTTCTCTTAAGAAAACCTATTAATCTCGTAAACCTTTTAATTTCTCAAATATTTGTTTAAATATTAATCTCCCTTCGTTTAGAAAGAAATATATCTTTATAATAAACAATTCAAGAGAGAATTTCTTAAGAAAAAGAAAAAGGTATTTCTTAATAAAATCTGTTTTCTAAAAGAAATAGTCATTCTAGAGAGAAATTACTATTACTTTTCATAAATCATTCTCTCTACAGCCAGAGAGATATATTTTTATAAAATCAATCTTTCATTCTATAGTCATTCTAGAGAGAAATGACTATATCTTTTCATAAATGATTCTCTCTTTAGCCAGAGAGATATATTTTTATAAAATCAATCTTTCTCCAATTTCAGGGAAATTTCTTTAGAAAACATTTCTCTCTCGTAAACTATACACAGTTATTTGTTGATAAAATCTAGATCATGATATATATTTAGAAAATATATATCATGAATTTCTTTAGAACTTCATTCTCTTTCCAGCTAAAGAGATATTTCTTCATAAAATCGTCTAGCTGTAGTAGTTATTTCTTCTCAAAAATCATTCTCTCTTCAGTAAGAGATATATTATTATAAAATTAAACTTCTCCAAATAGAGAGACATGTTTTAGAAAACATTTTTCTCATTTGGTCTTTACAATTATTTCTAGAAAATCTTTCACTCTCCATGAAAGATATATTTTTTTTTGAAAAGTTTTACTTACAAGAGAGAGATATTTCTTTATAAAATGTCTTTTCATAGTTGGTAATAGAATATTTCTATCTCTACCAGGAGAGACATTTCTTTTCTCTCTAACAGATCGATAATTTGTATGATAGAGAAACTTCATAAGAATATTTCTCATTAACAGAAAAATATTTCTTTACCTCTTTCTAGAATAAAGAGATATTTTATTTAAATATTTTCCCTTTAGCTACAGAAAGATATGATTAGAAAATGTATCTCTTCAGTAGTTTACCTTTCTCTCTAGCTACAGAGACAAATTTTGTTAGAAAGTGTTTCACTCTAGCTTTTACTTAAGAAAATGTAGAGAGAGTTATTCTTAAAAATATTGTTTCTCTCTCGAGAGATATTTTTTTTTATAATATTTCGCTATCAATTGAAGAATAGTTCTCTTTACAAGAGATATTTCTTTAGAATGTTTTTTCTTCTTCTATCGTTTTAATATTTATATCTCTAGCAGAGAGAAAGTGTTTCTCTCGAGCTTTTTCTTTAGACAATTTGATATTAGTTAGAGAGAGCTAAAAAAAATTTCATAAGTTGACGAGATATTTCCTAGGAAATGAAGTCTTAGTGAACATTGAGAGTAATTTATTTAGAGCAGTCTCGGATTCACGGGTGTGCTAAAGGGACTCCCCCCTGCAAACCATAATTTTTCATACAAAACATAAAGATTAGGAAAAAGGAATAAAGGAAATAAGTAAAAAATTTTCCCCAAACGCTCGAGCTGGTCTGCGCCCGATTTAGGGCGAGTATGGCCCTATCTCACGGTGGTTTTTTATCAACCACTGGGTGAGTAAGCAGCAACTCATTACTGCCCCTTTGTGTATCTTATACTCTGGTTGCAATTTACATATATGGATGATCCGGTTACTATAGGTCCACTTTGCTCAAGTACTCGAGCTATCGAATCTCTTGAATGGTAGTAGTGCAGTTGGGGAAAGACAGGTGACATGAGCAAGCTCAATCTACCAAGACAATAATGTCGCTCAACCATACTACTGAGATGGCTCTGTTTATTCGGCAACAGCGCTTAAAGTGGATGTACACAACACGAGTTGAGGCGCGTTGAGAGTGACGTAATTAATAGTCCGAACACGGAATTGACAAGACTTTGTTTGAATGGTCACAAAGCCCCCTGTGATAAGTTGAGAATGATTTAGAGTAAACTCCAACGAAGTCAGCCATGAAGGATGATCGCTGATAAATTAAAGAAAGTGTAGTGTAGACCTTGCACCACATGCACCATACGTTCCTTTTTGCTAGATTATAGTCTAACGCACCATCACTCCATCCGTCAAATTCATTAATAACTCTATTGTCTCTGTAGAATCAGAGTAGACATCAAAAAAATCAGAAAACTCCACCATCCAATCTTTGCATTATCAGTTCAAATCCAACATTTTATTAATCCACAGTCATGGTCTGTAATTTATACCGCTTCTAGCATCTAGGAACAATAAGAGAAATGTATCATAAATATTATATTTCACTCGAAATACGATTTAAACCACAGTCACTACGTGGATCCTCAACCGACTGACAAGCCAGGACAAATTCTGTAGGCAACTGGTCACTCGTAGTACCAGATTATGTGATGTTCTGATTACACATTTTGTTCAAAATATGCAAGAACTAGGCCAGGCACCAGTTTATAGTCCCGGCACCTATTTACAACGGTAATGCCACCATGGTGGGAAATTTCATCATGGAAACCTACCCCGGGGGGAACTCTATAGAGAGTAAAAAATTAGTACTCTGGTTGATACTAATTTCTTATTACCAACCAACTTACTGCATTTTGCAGCTCTACATAATAATATAATTTTTTTAAAAAATTATATTTTATTCAAATCTAAATAACTTGAATTAAATTAAATTTCTAACAAATATTTCCACTTTATAAAATAAACTTTAGTGATTATTAATTATTTTCTAATGTCACATATTAATAGATAATTATTAAATTAATCACATACTCTAACTATAAGACGATCTTAACATTCCATCAATTATCTAACAAAAACTATAAAAACTTCAAATAAATTCTCGAGTAAGAAAAAAAATTCACATTTTTTATTGATGCATTTTTTTATGGAAATTAAGAAAGGAGATGAAGAGAAAAAATTGTAGTAAAATTGTAAAATAAATAATCATAAAAAATATAGAATTCATTTTACGACTCTATATAGCAAAAATTGTCACTTAACGCTCGAAAAGAAAAAAAAAACAGCCAACTGACAGAAATATATAAAATCAGACAAATAAAAAAGTGTCTGCATATGTGAAGGCAAATAGAGGGAGAAAAAAAAACAACGAATAAGAATTACACCCGACATTATGAATAATTTTATGCAATAATAGAAAAATATAAAATATGTAATAAAAAAAAATTATATGTATTAGTCGTAAAAAGTATTAAAATTACAAAGAAAAATATGTAATTATACGAGTAGTTGTTAAATTAGTGTCTACAAGTTATAAAACTAATATTAAAAGAGAACTGAACTGCTAAAGAATCGATGAAACACTTGTAAGTACTTATACACGTATGACATTAATTGTTATTGCCTGAAACACCTTGTGCAAGTAAATCCCTTTACTCGGGAATATTTAGGGTTGATATTATACATTATTGTATATTAATAAATAGTAATGGAATACATTAAGAACTTTATAAGCAGAACTTTTTTACCTTTGGCCTTATCTCCTCTGGTTTAAAAGTTCGCTTTTCTCGAAAATTATAAGAGCAACAGCAAAAACAAGCGAAATCTTTGATCACTTTCATTTCCTCCTAAAACGTATTTTTTGAGTGAAAACATAAAAGTCGGTTTTTCTCGAAAACTATAAGAGATACAACAAAAACAAGCGAAATCTGTGATCACTTACATTTCCTACTAAAACCTATGTTTTAAGTGAAAACATAAAAGTCCGTTTTTCTCGAAAACAATAAGAGATACAGCAAAAACAAGCGCAATCTGTGATCACTTTCATTTCCTACTAAAAACGTATATTTTGAGTGAAAACATAAAAGTTCGTTTTTCTCCAAAACTGTAAGAGATGCAGCAAAAAACAAGCGAAATCTGTGATCAGTTTCATTTACTGCTAAAACGTATGTTTTGAGTGAAAAGTCTGTTTTTCTCGAAAACTATAAGAGATACAGCAAAAACAAGTGAAATCTGTGATCACTTTCATTTCCTACTAAAAATGTGTTTTTTTTTGGGTAAAAACATAAATGTCCGTTTTTCTCAAAAACTATAAGAGATACAGCAAAAACAAGTAAAATCTGCGATCACTTTAATTTCCTACTAAAAACGTGTTTTTTGGGTAAAAACATAAAAGTCCGTTTTTCTCGAAAACTATAAGAGATACAGCAAAAACAAGTGAAATCTGTGATCACTATCATTCCCTACTAAAAACGTGTTTTTTAGGTAAAATCATAAAAGTCCGTTTTCTCGAAAACTATAAGAGATACAACAAAAACAAGTGAAATCTGTGATCACTTTTATTTCCGACTAAAAACGTGTTTTTTGGGTAAAAACATAAAAGTCCGTTTTTCTCGAAAACTATAGACATACAGCAAAACCAAGTGAAATCTGTGATCACTTTCATTCCCTACTAAAAACGTATGTTTTGAGTGAAAACATAAAAGACCGTTTTTCTCGAAAACTATAAGATATACATCAAAAACAAGTGAAATCTGTTATCACTATCATTTCCTACTAAAAACGTGTTTTTTTTTTGGTAAAAACTAAAAGTCCGATTTTCTAGAAAACTATTAGATATACAGCAAAAACAAGCGAAATCTGTGATCACTTTCATTCCCTACTAACAATGTGTTTTTTGGGTAAAAACATAAAAGTGCCTTTATCTCGAAAACTATAAGAGGTACAGCAAAAACAAGTGAAATCTGTGATCACTTTCATTCCCGTGTTTTTTGGGTAAAAACATAAAAGTCCGTTTTTCTCGAAAACTATAACAGATACAAAAACAAGTGAAATCTGTAAAAACATTAAAGTCCGTTTTTCTCGAAAACTTTAAGAGATACAGCAAAAACAAGCGAAATCTGTGATCACTGTCACTCCCAATAAGAGATACAGCAAAAACAACTGAAATCTGTGATCACTTTCATTTCCTACTAAAAACGTATGTTTTGAGTGAAAACATAAAATTCCGTTTTTCTAGAAAACTATAAGAGATACAGCAAAAACAAGTGAAATCTGTGATCACTTTCATTCCTTACTAAAAATGTGCTTTTTGGGTAAAAATATAAAAGTCAGTTCTTCTAGAAAACTATAAGAGATACAGCAAAAACAAGTGAAATCTGTGATAACTTTCATTCCCCTGTTTTTTATAGTAAAAACATAAAAGTCCGTTTTTCTCGAAAACTATGAGAGATACAGCAAAAACAAGCGAAATCTTTGATCACTGTCATTCCCTACAAGAGATACAGCAAAAACAATTGAAATCTGTGATCACTTTTATTTCCTACTAAAAACGAATGTTTTGGGTGAAAACACAAAAGTCTGTTTTTCTCGAAAACTATAAGAGATACAGCAAAAACAAGTGAAATCTGTGATCACTTTCATAAAAACGTGTTTTTTGGGTAAAAACATAAAAGATCGTTTTTCTCGAAAACTATAAGAGAAACAGCAAAAACAAGTGAAATCTGTGAAAACGTATTTTTTGGGTAAAAACGTAAAAGTCCGTTTTTCTCGAAAACTATAAGAGATGCAGCAAAAACAAGTGAAATTTTTGATCACTTTCATTTCTTACTAAAAACGTATTTTTTGGGTAAAAACGTAAAAGTCCGTTTTTCTCGAAAACTATAAGAGATACAGCAAAAACAAGTGAAATCTGTGATCACTTTCATTCCCTACTAAAAATGTGTTTTTTGGGTAAAAACATAAAAGTCCGTTTTTCTCGAAAACTATAAGAGATACAGTAAAGACAAGTGAAATCTATGATCACTTTCATTCCCTACTAAAAACGTGTTTTTTGGGTAAAAACATAAAAGTCAGTTTTTCTCGAAAACTATAGGAGATACAGCAAAAACAAGTGAAATCTGTGATCACATTATTTCCCACTAAAAACGTGTTTTTTTAGTAAAAACATAAAAGTCCGTTTTTCTCGAAAACTATAAAAACAAGCGAAATCTGTGATCACTTTCATTTCCTACTAAAAACGTATGTTTTGAGTGAAAACATAAAATTCCGTTTTTCTCGAAAACTATAAGAGATACAGCAAAAACAAGTGAAATCTGTGATCATTTTCATTCCCTACTAAAAACGTATGTTTTAAGTGAAGAGATAAAAGTCCGTTTTTCTCGAAAACTATAAGAGATACAGCAAAAACAAGTGAAATCTGTGATCACTTTCATTCCCTACTAAAAATGTGTTTTTTGGGTAAAAACATAAAAGTCCGTTTTTCTCGAAAACTATAAGAGATACAGCAAAGTCAAGTGAAATCTGTGATGACTTTCATTTCCTTCTAAAAACGTATGTTTTGAGTGAAGACATAAAAGTCCGTTTTTCTCGAAAACTATAAGAGATACAGCAAAGACAAGTGAAATCTGTGATCACTTTATTTCCTACTAAAAATGTGTTTTTTGGGTAAAAACATAAAAGTCCGTTTTTCTCGGAAACTATAAGAGATACAGCAAAAACAAGCGAAATCCGTGATCACTTTCATTTCCTAATAAAAACGTAAGTTTTGAGTAAAAACATAAGAGACTGTTTTTCTCGAAAACTATAAGAGATACCAAAAACCAGCGAAATCCGTGATCACTTTCATTTCCTAATAAAAATGTATGTTTTGAGTGAAAACATAAAAGTCCGTTTTTCTCGAAAACTATAAGAGATACAGTGAAATCTGTGATCACTTTCATTCCCTACTAAAAACGTATGTTTTGAGTGTTTCCGTTTGTCGCGAAAATTATAAGAGATACAGCAAAAACAAGTGAAATCTGTGATCACTTTCATTTCCTACTAAAAACGTATGTTTTGAGTGAAAACATAAAAATCCGCTTTTCTCGAAAACTATAAGAGATACAGTGAAATCTGTGATCACTTTCATTCCCTACTAAAAACGTATGTTTTGAGTGTTTCCGTTTGTCGCGAAAATTATAAGAGATACAGCAAAAACAAGCGAAATCCACTTTCATTTACTACTAAAAACCTGTTTGGGTAAAAACGGAAGAGTCCGCTTTTCTCGAAAACTATAAGAGATACAGCAAAATCAAGCGAAATCTGTGATCACTTTCATTTCCTACTAAAAACGTATGTTTTGAGTGAAAACATAAAAGACAGTTTTTCTCGAAAACTATAAGAGATACAGCAAAAACAAGTGAAATCTGTGATCACTATCATTTCCTACTAAAAACGTGTTTTTTGGGTAAAAACATAAAAGTCCGTTTTTCTCAAAAACTATAAAATAAGTGAAATCTGTGATTACTTTCATTTCCTATTAAAAACGTGTTTTTTGGGTAAAAACATAAAAGTCCGTTTTTCTCGAAAACTATTAGGGATACAGCAAAAACAAGCAAAATCTGTGATCACTTTCATTCCCTACTAAAAACGTATGGTTTGAGTGAAAACATAAAAGTCCGTTTTTCTCGAAAACTATTAGAGATACAGCAAAAACAAGCATTATCTGTGATCACTCTCATTCCCTACTAAAAACGTTTGTTTTGAGTGAAAACATAAAAGTCCGTTTTTCTCGAAAACTATAAGAGATACAGCAAAAACAAGTGAAATCTGTGATTACTTTTATTTCCTGCTAAAAAAACTTGTTTTTTTGGGTAAAACCATAAAAGTCCGTTTTTCTCGAAAACTATAAGAGATACAGCAAAAAAAGTAAAATCTGTAATCACTTTAATTTCCTGCTAAAAACGTATGTCTTGAGTGAAAACATAAAAGTCCATTTTTCTCGAAAACTATAAGAGAGACAGCAAAAACCGGCGAAATCCGTGATCACTTCCATTTCCTAATAAAAACGTATGTTTTGATTGAAAACATAAAATACCGTTTTCTCGAAAACTATAAGAGATAGAGCAAAAATTAATTTCCTACTAAAACGTGTATTTTGGGTAAAACCTAAAAGTCTGTTTTTCTCGAAAACTATAAGAGATACAGCAAAAACAACCGAAATCTGTGATCACTATCATTCCCTACTAAAAACGTGTTTTTTGGGTAGAAACATAAAAGTCTGTTTTTCTCAAAAACTATAAGAGATACAGCAAAAACAAGTGAAATCTATGATCACTATCATTTCCTACTAAAAACGTATGTTTTGAGTGAAAACATAAAAGTCCGTTTTTTCGAAAACTATAAGAGATACAGCAAAAACAAGTGAAATCTGTGATCACTTTTATATCCCACTAAAAACGTGCTTTTTGGGTAAAAACATAAAAGTCAGTTTTTCCCGAAAACTATTAGAGATACAGCAAAAACAACTGAAATCTGTGATCACTATCATTCCCTACTAAAAACGTGTTTTTGGGTAAAAACATAAAAGTCCGTTTTTCTCAAAAACTATAAGAGATACAGCAAAAACAAGTGAAATATGTGATCACTTTCATTCTCTACTAAAAATGTGTTTTTTGGGTAAAAACATAAAAGTCCGTTTTTCTCGAAAACTATAAGAGATAAAACAAAAACAAGCGAAATCTGTGATCACTTTAATTTTCTACTAAAAACGTATGTTTTGAGTGAAAACATAAAATTCCGGTTTTCTCGAAAACTATAAGAGATACAGCAAAAACAAGCGAAATCTGTGATCACTTTCATTTAATAATAAAAACTTATGTTTTGAGTGAAAACACAAAAGTCCGTTTTTCTCGAAAACTATAAGAGATACAGCAAAAACAAGCGAAATCTGTGATCACTTTCATTTCCTAATAAAAACGTATGTTTTGAGTGAAAACACAAAAGTCCGTTTTCTCGAAACTATGCAGCAAAAACATGTGAAATCTGTGATCACTTTCATTGCCTACTAAAAACATGTTTTTTTGGTAAAACATAAAAGTCCGTTTTTCTCGAAAACTATAAGAGATACAGCAAAAACAAGTCCGTTTTTCTCGAAAACTATAAGAGGTACAGCAAAAACAAGCGAAATCTGTGATCACTTTCACTCCCTGCTAAAAACGTATGTTTTGAGTGAAAACATAAAAGTCCGTTTTTCTCGAAAACTATAAGATTTACAGCAAAAAAAGTGAAATCTGTGATCACTTTCATTTCCTACTAAAAACTGAGTGGAAACATAAAATTCCGGTTTTCTCGAAAACTATAAGAGATACAGCAAAAACCAGCGAAATCCGTGATCACTTTCATTTCATAATAAAAACGTATGTTTTGAGTGAAAACATAAAAGACCGTTTTTCTCGAAAACTATAAGAGATACAGTAAAAACAAGTGAAATCTGTGATCACTTTCATTTCCTACCAACAACGTGTCCGTTTTTCTCGAAAACTACAAGAGATACAGCAAAAACAAGTGAAATCTGTGATCACTTTCATTTCCAACTAAAACGTGTTTTTTGGGTAAAAACATAAAAATCCGTTTTTTACTTTCATTTCCTACAAAAAACGTGTTTTTTGGGTAAAAACATAAAAGTTCGTTTTTCTCGAAAACTATAAAAGATACAGCAAAAACAAGCGAAATCCGTGATCACTTTCATTTGACTTTTTGGTACTTTTTCGTTCTTCAAAAGGTACAAAAGGCTTTAAGCACATCATGGTGAAGGGTATATAAGATTCGGCACAGCCGAATATAGAACTCTTACTTGTTCCCTATTAAAAACGTGTTTTTGGGTAAAACATAAAAGTCCGTTTTTCTCGAAAGATACAGCAACAACAAGTGTAATCTGTGATCACTTTCGTTTCCTACTAAGAACGAATTTTTTGAGTGAAAACATAAAAGTCTGTTTTTCTCGAAAACTATTAGAGATAAAGCAAAAACAAGTGAAATTTGTGATCACATTCATTCCCTACTAAAAACGTATGTTTTGAGTGAAAACATTAAAGTCCGTTTTTCTCGAAAACTATAAGAGATACAGCAAAAACAAGCGAAATCTGTGATCACTTTCATTTCCCACTAAAAATGTATGTTTTGAGTGAAAACATAAAAGTCCGTTTTTCTCGAAAACTATAAGATATATAGCAAAAACAATTGAAATCTGTGATCACTTTCATTTCCTATTAAAAACGTATTTTTTGAGTGAAAACATAAAAGACCGTTTTTATCGAAAACTAAAAACGTGTTTTGATTGAAATCATAAAAGTCCGTTTTTTTCGAAAACTATAAGAGATACAAGTGAAATCTGTGATCACTTTCATTTCCTACTAAAAACGTGTTTTTTATAAGAGATACAGCAAAAACAAGTAAAATCTTTGATCACTTTCATTTCCTACTAAAAACGTATGTTTTGAGTGAAAACATAAAAGTAAGTTTTTCTCGAAAACTATAAAAGATACAGCAAAAACAAGTGAAGTCTTTGATAACTTTCATTTCCTACTAAAAACGTATTTTTTGGGTAAAAACATAAAAGTCCGTTTTTCTCGAAAACTATAAGAGATACAAAAAAAAAACAAGCGAAATCTGTGATCACTTTCATTTCCTACTAAAAACGTATGTTTTGAGTGAAAACATAAAAGTCCGTTTTTTCGAAAACTATAAGAGATACAGCAAAAACAAGTGAAATCTGTGATCACTTTAATTTCCTTCTAAAAACGTGTTTTTTATGTAAAAACATGAAAGTCCGATTTTCTCAAAAACTATAAGAGATACAGCAAAAACAAGTGAAATCTCTGATCACTTTCATTACCCACTAAAAACGTATGTTTTGGGCAAAAAAACATAAAAGTTCGTTTTTCTCGAAAACTATAAGAGATACAGAAAAAACAAGCGAAATCTGTGATCACTTTCATTTCCTATTAAAAACGTAGGTTTTGAGTGAAAAGATAAATGTTGGTTTTTCTCGAAAACCGATTTTAATCCTATTGACCCTATTGCTTCTGGTTTAGCTTTTGTGTTTTCACCAGAATTATCGAATTTATAAAATTCTGATTTCTCATTATTTTCAATGACAAAGTAAGGAATTACGAAACTTCTAATTAAAGTCCATTAAAATGTTATACATAAATGAGTCGTATGCAAACACCCTTTAAAATTATAAATAACTTCTATTTTCTTTCTTTTTAATTACAACTAAAATTTGTTTTTTTCCTGAAGAAAAAATGCAAACAATTCTTCTCCAAAAGTCAATTTAAAACAAATAAATTATAAAAATAAAACAAAAATGGCAAATACAAAAGAAAAACTATTAAAAACACTTAAATTTTAATTAAAACAAAATATTAAAACAATACGAAACCAGAACAAAACATCTTTTGAGTGTCCTGTTTTTTTCGTATGGTACAGTAGCTTCATTTTATTCCTGAATGGTGAATACATACACAAACATAAAAAAGCTTAAACTATAAAAGAAAAGTAGATACTCTTGAATAAATGTTGAAAAATAAAAATGCAATTTTAAACTTGTGTTTTAATAAAATATTGGTACAAAACTGTACAAAGACTTGTATACGAGGCTGGCAATGAATTTTTATATATTTTTGTAAACAATTAACAAGTTTATCAAAAAATCTACATAGAAATCGATTTATAAAAGAAGCTTGGACTGTTAGGAAGTATGAAACTTTTTATGCTGCTGTCGTAACTACAGGAAAAAGACAAATGTTTTCTTTGCCACCATTGTATTGTTAAATGACACTGAGATGCTTAAACTGATGCATACCCATACTCTCTCATACACACTCTTCTGTTGCAGTAATAAAGAAAATTTAACCTAGCATTTCATTGCATTCAGTCATTTCCGTTTCCGTTGCACAAGTATTTCTTTAAATGTGTGCTTGAGAAACAACACAAAATAGTTTTACTTGCTGCTTTTGTTGTACTGGATATAATATTTCCTTCATTTAAGTTTTGTACGTATGGATGTCTGTTGTTCTCTTTGTGTGTGTGTGTGTCTTTATAGGGCAAATAGAGAATAATGGCAAATTGTAACAGAAAACTAAAAATGCTACAAAAAGAAAATTGTATATCATAAAACTATGCTTTTGTAAAATTGATTTGATTAAAAGTGGCTGCTCTGCATTGAATACAAAATTAGTTAGAAAGGAAATATTTCGTAACACTTGCCACATTTGCAGTCAGTGCGGCACGGACATACACACGCCTAGGAAAATATCCTTAAAAGAGTCAAAGGAATATATACTACACACATACACACCCAATGAAGAATATAAACAGCATGAAAGGATAGAAACAATGCAGCAACACAATGCGTAGGAAAATAGTGTTATAGTTGAACGTGTGAAAAATGAATATTTGGTTTTAAATTCATTGATGTTAATAACGAAACGAGGGTAGAAATTTGGTAATAAAATTACTGAAATTCAAAAAGGCTGAGGTAAGAATAGTTGAATAATGTGATCAGTTTCGACCAGAGCCGAAACCTCAGGGGATCTCTTATTTATTATAAATGTTGTATCTTTAAATACTTTACTAATCTACGATCACCGTAAGAAGGACATTTTGTACTGGCAATTGTAGTTGTCTTTTTTTTTGTGTCAAATTGATCGCTCCTAACATAAATAACAATATCGAAAAGTAACTTTACAGGTTATTGTAGTTGTGGTTAAAACTGAAATTAAGGTTACAGATCATTGGCACTGTTGTGTTGATAATTGTCACAATTAATTGCTCAGGGAAGAAAACTGTCTCCCCATCTTTGAAATGTGTCTTTGAAATCCTTGGTAACTGAATTAGACAAAAGGAGAATTAAGAACGTCGCTTATGCTGACAATGTTGCTATAGTGATGTCGGGTAAATCCCTCGATACTATTTCCATCTGTATGGAAGCTGCTCTAAGCTTACTTTTTAAGTGGACCGTTTTGTGTGGATTCTGTGTGATTCCTTTGAAATGTGAGCTTGTTCTTTTTACTAGAAGATATAAGGTAGAACACTTTCTGCCTCCTAGGTTGAACGGAATATGGCTTAAAGCTACTGATCATGCAAAGTACTTTGGGGTAATCCTTGATAGTAAACTATCCTTGAATATGAACATTCAAAATAGGATAAATAAGGCAAACATAGCTATATACATAGCTATATATAAGGCGGTTCCAAAGCTTATATTCGCAGCAAAAAAATAACTTCCAAAGAAGCGAAAAATAAGTAGAATTTACACTATGAAAGAACTTAAAATTACTTCCAATTTTAAACAAAATTAGATTCTTTTTGCTTATTTGGAAGTCAATAAACTTCCAAAGAAAAAAATATCTTTGAAGTGATGATTAATGTTATTCCTTTGGTAATTTTAGTACGTTATAGTATGGCTGGCAGGTAATGGAAAACACTTCTCATTGCCCAACCATTAGACGCAATCTCAGGAACATTGCAATCGTTATAACGGGAGTAATGAAGACGACGGCAACGAAGGTTCTGTTAACTATATTAAATTGGTTACCGGTCGAACTGATGGCGATTCAACTAGCCCTTAATTCTGCAATCAGACTCAACACATGTGGATCTTGGTCTAGGTGGTAGAAAAGTCATTCTCGAAACCGTTACATTTAAATCTTGACTTTTGCGCTACGAAAGCTCACTTCGACACTTCTTTATTCTGATTCCTGAGAGGAACTCAGTATCTAAATCCCATTCACACAATGATGTAACGAATGTTTTCCCAGAGGACTCCAAAAGGAGCGGCAGGCTACATGGCGTCTTTTACAATGAAAGATATGGAATCAAATCCTAATTCAGGCTACCCAATTATTGTATCATTCTACAGGCAGAGATACAATCCTAGCAGGTATCATGACGACATCTAAGTTAACCGAAGAATGACGGACGGACAGTAGAATGGATCTCCAGTAAAATGACTACTACAGATGTTGTCACAATGAGGAGGAGGAGAATGAGATTAAATCACTACTCCTCTGTTACTGTTTTACATTCAATGGAAACTCTATTTCGTGGTTGTGGTCTGACATTTGTCTACCGAAACTCACAGATTCATGAATGAAACTATCCGATCTGATGATGTATTGGAACCATCAATGCCTCTTAAGAAAGTGCTAGAGGATTAACAACTGTTTAACTATTGTCATGCTCCTCAATCAGAAATATTTGCTAGAAGACCTGCAGCTAACGATTAGACATCTGTTTAAAAACGACAACAAACCAGGAGCAAAAAGCATCTTCTATGTCAGTATAGTAAAGTCCGGTAGTGAAAACTTCCTCCCTCAGGCCGATTAATTACTGGAACTCTTTTCAATACTGACTATCTGGCCTGCTTCAAAGGAGAAGTATTTTCTTGATTTCTATATTAATCAGATTTCAAGATAACTTCGAAAGAATTAGCGTGATAATCACTGGTTACAGTAGTTATTAAGGGAATTTTATAGCCAACAAACTAGAGTGCATGGATGCAATGGAGTACGGAAATTAAAACGATTATCAGTATATTCTTTGCGAATTGAAACATGAACAAGTTTATGAAACTGACATCACGTTTTGAGGTTTGCCTTATCAGTTGTAAGGAATAAAGTTTACTTATATCTTTCATTATAAGACACTGAGTCATTGGAACTCATGTGTTAAAAAAATATAAGTTATAGCAACAAAATGAAATTACACTATCTGTTTTAAGGGTGGAAAAGCTTTCTGATAAGTAATTGAAAAATTCCTTAAGGAATTTAGTTTATATACTAAAGAAACAGTGGTTATAGGCGCTGATGTTACAGAAGTTGTCTCAATGAAGACAAAGATGAGATATAAGTCCCATCACCTTTGCTTCTGAAGGACTTAAATTTCTCAAAAATGTCCATTAATTAGTATATTTATTGAAAACAAGAAGACATTGCCTTTGATAAGGAATTGTAGAAAACAATAATTAAAATTGTTTGAAAACATAACACTTCAATCACTGAAAATTTTATAGAACCAATAATTTCAAATACTTTTTTTAGGCACTTTTTTCAATTTCACAACTTTCTTATATAAACCGCCCTCGTACGTATAATATCAACCATACAGTTGATTTGATTATAGTAAATAGTTTCCTTTAAACTAAAAAATAGTTTTCTTTGGTAACAATGAGCTCGTGAAAAACAAACAAACAAAAGGGTTTTATATAACATGACCAGCAAAAACTTAACTAAACACAAAGTTATTTTTTAAAAAAAGAATATGGATGTATAAAAAGTTTATTCAATTTGTTTAAATGGTAAAACTTATAGAAAAAAAATAACTAAACGAAAAACTATTTCTATATTATAAATAAAAATAGGAATGCTAACAATAGAGAGTTGCTTAATGGAATTGGCAGTAAGACAAATTTAACAACAACAAGTTTACATGCCAAAAAGACCCTTTAAATCATCCATAGTTAGTTTACTGCCTTCCGAAGCACGGGCACCAGTTAGAACACCATTGGCTAATTCCAATTTATGATCTTGTAAAGCTTTAATACGCTCTTCAACAGTATCTTTGCACATAAATTTATAGATAATAACATCCTTTTTCTGGCCCACACGATAAATGCGATCCTGCGCTTGTGCTTCTAACTGAGGATTCCAATGTAAATCGATGAGTAATAAATGATTAGCACCCACTAAATTTAAACCCACACCACCGGCAGTTAGAGATAAAAGTAAAATACGTTTATCGCTTTTGGCTTTATTAAATTCGGTAACAATATCCTGGCGATTTTTAACCGGTATACTACCATCTAGTGAAAGTGTTGCTACACCTTGTCCTTCTATATGAGTTTTAAGTATGTTAAGAACACTAGTCCATTGTGAGACTACAATAGCTTTGTCATCCGAACATAGAACTCTTTCCTTGAGAACTTTTAATACTTTTAACATTTTCGTTGAGGGTCTTTTATAATCAAATATTGGATTTGTACGTTGTAGTACACGTGATGAAGCCTTAGCCATTACTTGTTCTTCCGGTCTCATAGAGGTATCATCTTCATCACTATTTAAACTGTGTGACATCATGGGATTACTATCATTCTTATCGGTAATGGCTAGTTTATTGAGTTGTGCTAGTAGATCTATTTCCGGTTGAGAAACATCACTTTCTTCATCGATATGATGGGCATCTTCGTCTTCTAACATCTGTGCGTATGGGGGGAGGGAGGATGGAATTGCGTTCAGACAAATAATAAAAGGGGATTGAAGAATTTTGAATTGTTGAATTATTTGTTTGTCACATTAAAACTTTCACATTTTATTTTTTTATTTTGTTAATTGTTTTATTTTAAAAATATGTAAATAACCAGGAATTTAAAACTTTTTTCTAACATTTTTACTTTCACGCATCTGGCTTCTTGACTAGAACGAACTTATGCCCAGATGTTTAAGGGATTTACCGTTCTATCATTTGATGGCTACATTGATCCTCTGTTAGACTACGTTATTGATCTAAATCTGACTACGTTCTTCTATCTTTTTTTATCATTCCGCAATCTTCTTTTTGATCCAAATCGCTTAAACATTTCTTAATCATCTTATACTTTCTAAAGTCTTAGACAAAACCTGTAATAAGATATATTTCGTAGCAAATATACCAGTGAATGATACGAGTAAACTGGAATTTAATGGACAACTATCGCTTAAGGTATGATAATAGCAGACATACAAAAGATACGTAAAACTTTCTCAGACAAAGTGGATTAACAAACTAACCAGAAAGGAATGGTGAATGGAAATATACCTCCTAAATCTAAGACACCACCTCAGCAACATGATTGTTGTGTATATTTGGCAACCAAGAAACTTTGGAGTACTCTACAAAGACAGCTACATAAGTTATCAAAGCAAATAGGCAAACAAATTAATTGACCCATCATCTACATCATTGCACTGCCCCACAACATTTCGGTGGCCTGTATCCCATTCATCTTACAATAATTATGCCAAAATACTTGTTCAATCGCTTAACTCAAAACAATTCTCAAGCATTTATACTCTTTGAAATAAACATATTTACAGGCAACACAAAAAGAGACTAAAAGAGCCCACTGGTCCTTTTCTACCGCCTGCAGGAACTTATCTAAAAAGTTCTATAGTAATTTGTAATCAAAATATAATAAATTACTTTACACTTTCACTACTTATTCAAAAACTTTAAATTTATCTAAACTATTGTTCATATTTTCAGTTATTAAAAAGAATAATTAAAGAAAATCTTTCACTTACCGAATCAATTAAACCAGGATGACAACAAATTTGCCGTAATCTCAGTAGCAAAACTAAAATTTCATGTGATTTAATCTCCTTCGAGCCCTGATGGATTTTCGTAAACTTCTGATGCATTTTATAGTAGGCACCATTGGGATCTTTAGTTTGCATAAATGTGGGTCTTGAACTTTGTTCGCTATACATTAAATCTGTATTACGTTCGGCACGTTGAAAGAGAAACTGAGCGAAGAGCGTTCGTGAATAGATCATGATCTTTTGATAGACATTCATTTCATCTTTATCCAATTCTACTTCAATTAATTCGATTTTCTTTTGAGGCAGACATTGTAGTTCACCACGATCCTGTAGTTGGGCTTTAGTGCGTCTCAGCATAAGAGATTTCATAATTGTATTTAAACGTTGTTGACCACCGGCACTTTTATCAATCCATTTCTTCCAATGTGAGAAATCATCGAACGGCGAACAGCGTAAAAATTTGAGTAGAGCATAAACATCCATTTCTTTATTTTGTATGGGAGTGCCGGTGAGTGCCCAACGTGATTTACCTCTTAGCTCACATACTGCTATAGAGGATTGAGATTTATGATTACGCACCACATGTGCCTCATCGAGTATTATACGTTTCCATTTAATGCCGTAAAGAGCACCACGGGTTTTCTGCTCTCGCGCTACTATATTATAGGTGGTGACTACTAAATCATAGGTGCGTAAATGTTTAGGTTTTGTTTCACGATTATTGCCATGATGAACACAAACAGTTAAACGATGGCGAGAAACTTTTGTTTGAGCTTCAGCCTCCCATTGACGCATTAAACTGGCGGGACAGACCACTAAGGTGCCACCAGGATACCCTAAGAAGATTTTTTTGTATTTTAATACAATTTTAAATATTATTATGTAAACTTACAATCTTTACGTCCTTTAGAAGACCAACTACCTTGATTTTGCTCTTCATTCTCTTCTTCGCTGGCACTCGCACTTTTTCCCTCCTCATCTTCTTCCTCATCACGATTTTTACATGATAATACTAGAGAAATCATGGTAAGTGTTTTACCCAAACCCATATCGTCGGCTAAAATGCCTCCTCTAGGTTTTTGTTTTTCTCGCCAATTCATCCAAGCTAAAGCATGCTTTTGATGATCCATTAGGGTGACTTTAAGACCTTTTGGATCATCGGCTAAGACATTTTCGGCGGGACAACTTTCCAGCGAGCCATGTAAATCCTTTAAACAAAAATTTAGCATTGTTTTATTAATAATTATAACTAGTTGAGTAGATTATACTTAAGACTAAAAAAATTCCTTTATCAGAATTGTGTGTGATAGATTTTTAATCAAATAATGTTTATTTTCCTAAACTGCTGAATGTTTTAAAGCAAATTAACTCTTGCTTTCAACTTTCCTGAGCAGTTCAAAAAAAGTAAACATATTAATCAGATATCCGTTCTATATTTATCATCATTTATGTAAAAGGTAATAAAACAAAGGAATTTTTGCAAAATATCCACTAACCTTTAAACGATCTACTGTTAAAGCCTTTTGATTATTGAAAGTAGCCATACCCTGTCTACCCGTGTGTTTAGGTTGTATTTCATTGACTGCCGCCGATAGCTCATCCCAATCAGGTGCTTGATTATTAAAGAAAGCCTTACGTTGCTGCTGCAGCTGTTGCATTTTCTGCGAAGGTGAATCTTTATCATCTAAGGGCATGGTTAAAGGACTACTGCCGGGTGCATCTTCTACATGCATGGAAGCTATATATTTTGCTTTAATAGTACAATCTTGACGTAAACGTTCGATACGCAATGAAAGTTGTCGACCGCCATCTGGTAAAGATTTGGAAATTTTCTCTAAAAGCTTCTCGGCATTAAGTAGTTCTCCCTTTAGTTCTTCAAATTTCTTAATTTCTTTATCGTAATACTCTTGCGACACATATTTCAGTTCTGCCTTGTTTTTCATGGCCGGTGTGGCAAAGTTTTTTAAATTTGGTACTTTATTAAGGGCGGCCGAAATTTTAGGTTGCTTTAAATTACCACCAGACAAACTGTTTGCTTTGGGTGTCGATTTGTTTTGCAGTGAAACACCCAGGCTATTTTCTTTATCAGCTTCAACATCGTCATCTGAACTAGATATTTCTATGGGTTTTTCTTTGCGCTCAATAATTTGTATATCACTATCGCCGGATGAGTCCATTTCGGGTGCCCGATATAGGGTCGAAGATAATTTATCTTTAATAGCACTTTCGAAATGTGTGCTGTAGCGTGCATTTAAAGCAGGCGAATTAATTATACTAACATTATTATTCACTACTTTAGCGGGTGAGGGGCTTTGTTGTTGCAGCATAGCACTAGGTGAAGTTTCTTCCACCTGAGATTGAGCCGAAACCATAGAAGATGATTGCTGTTCGGATGTTTCTTCTGCTGATTCTTCTAGGAATGATCTTCTTACGCTGGACTTATCTGCGTTGGGCTGTTCATCTTCTTCATCAGCACTTTCTTGAGATTCATCTGCTGTTGCCTTAGAATCATATACCTCAGATATATTACTTAATTTAGCCTTAGATTTTCTACCACCATCAGCACGTTGTCGTCTGCTAATATTTTGTTCTTCTTCATCATCTGAGTATTCAATTTCACTGGAATCATCTGTCAAGTCTGCCGGTCTAATGCCTGTTATACTCATGCGTGTTCGTGGTGACAAGGCTCGACTCTCAATTTCATCTTCCTCCTCTTCTTCTGATTCGGAATCTATAATAGCAGCACGTTTCTTTTTTCCTACCTTATTCCTTCTAACCGCAATGGACTCATCTGCATCATCAGTGGCATCAGAATCTTCTACTGTTAAATCTGTGCTTGGCCGACCACTGGCCATTTTATCTTCCCCATCACTAGCATCGCTGGTATAAATTTCTTCCTCACCCGATTGAGTTTCTTCATCACTACTCACAATTTCATCAGAATCCGACATTTTTTACCTTAAGGATTTTTTGTTTTCAACTTAGTTTTGCCAATTAAAAAGTCAGTTTTTGTTTAATTATTCAAAATCGTTTCTTTGTTTGTTAAGGAATGCCGTTCATTTTTTAAAATGCGCTAAAACTGTAGTTTCTGTCAAAAGTTGTTTTGGTTTATTTTATGGCATTCACAGGGAAGTGATAACAACAGAGTTGCCAAAGTACACTAGCAGAGAAACAAACGATAGTTTTTTCGACTTTAAAGATTTTTTCGGATTTATTTCGATTTTGCAGCTTCCTCCGAGAGGAAATAAATATTCGAATATAATTTTACAAACAAAATGTCAAAAACGATATATAAAAATTATATATATAGAGAATTATATATTATAGAGCTCATAGGAAAATATGGTTAAATGTGGGCCTTCTCCTTATAAATGTTGGTTTGTAAGTGAATTTTGTGCTTCAAGTCATTTTCTGGAGGGGAGCAGGCCCAGACATTACAAATCGGTAATGTCATTTAAAGCTCTATAAAACTAAGTTTTACCTACTTTTGTTGATATAATTATAAGTCCAAAGGGGTAAGGTTGTATGGGGGCCAGGCGAAATAATAGACCGATTTTAATCATTTTCAATAGGATTCGTCCTTGTTGCAAAAAAAGCCTGTGTGCCAAATTTCATCCTAATATCTTGCGACATGTACCTTGCGCTCAAGGTTTACATGGATAGTCAGCCAGACGGACATAGCACAATTGATACACAAAACGATTCTAAGATATTTGGTATACTAGAGTAGGATATAAATATTAAACTTAATTTAAAGTGTTAGAAGAAATACACTTTTTGAATTTTCGACTTTCTTTACTTTTATTTAAAAAGTCGAGTTTCATAAACGATAGTCGAGTTATTGAATTTCTTCTTTCGATTAAAATACGTTAGTGCGATTATTCGAATTGTGCAAATGCTTCTAGCACACTCTGGCAACATCATTTTTCTAGAGCACCTACTTTTAATGCTAACATTTCGCCATGCATGCCAATCATTAATAAGAAGTAGAAAACGTATAATTTATTGTGTTCGATATATCAATTCAACGACCACTGCTGTGAATATTTTTGATAAATTTCCAATTAAATTATAAGTTAAACATAATGACTGGAATCATGGATACTGTAGAAATGCCTAAATTACCAGAAAATCAAAAATCCTTTGCCGGCATACCCGAAGCAGTATTTCTAGTAAGTAAAAAAAAAACTCGCAGACTGCAAAGAACAGGAAATTTTTTTTTGCACGCATAACCTAACAAAACCAATGGATGTCATTCGAAACAACAACAAATTCGACGAACAAGAAAAAACAGGGTGTCAACGCACAACCCAATTGGATTAATCATCCAATAAAATACTGAATAAATAAAACAAAAATTTTCTATTAATATGTATTTTTATATGTTTTTGTTTAATAGGAAGAAATCGATAAATTTATGGCCCAGCCAGAGAATGAGGAAAATTGCGAAAAAGTCTTACAACGCCTAGATGAACAGCACAGTAAATACAGATTTATGGCATATAATTTGGAAGCCCGCAAACGTAAATTGAAATCCCAAATACCCGATTTACAACGATCTCTTGAAATGATTGATGTTTTACGCAAAGAAACCGAAGAACGTGAAACACAATTTTTACTCAGCGACCAGGTGTTCATTAAAACCATGGTGCCACCCACTAAAACCGTCTGCTTGTGGTTGGGTGCCAGTGTTATGTTGGAATATCCTTTGGATGAAGCTGAGGTTCTGTTGAAGCAAAATATGACTTCGGCTATATCAAATTTGAAAACTGTCGAACATGATCAAGATTTTTTGAGGTAAATATTGAATGGGTAATTTTTTATATGAAGTAAAAGCACCAGCGCGGCTGACAGTTGTGTACTAGATAGTTGGATAGATAGTTGAATAGATAGTTGGATAGATAGTTGATAGAAAGTTTGATAGATAGTTGGATAGATAGTTGGATAGATAGTTGGATTGATAAGTGGATAGATAGTTGGATAGATAGTTGGATAGATAGTTGGGTAGATAGTTGGATAAATAGTTGGATAGATAGTAGGATTGATAGTTGGATAGATAGTTAGATAGATAGTTGGATAGATAGTTGGATAGATAGTTGGATAGATAGTTGGATAGGTAGTTGGATAGATAGTTGGATATATAGTTGGATAGATAGTTGGATAGATAGTTGGATTGATAGTTGGATTGATAGTTGGATTGATAGTTGGATAGATAGTTGGATAGATAGTTGTATAGATAGTTGGATAGATAGTTGGATAGATAGATAGATAGATAGATAGATAGATAGATAGATAGATAGATAGATAGATAGATAGATAGATAGATAGATAGATAGATATATAGATAGATAGATAGATAGATAGATAGATAGATAGATAGATAGATACATAGATAGATAGATAGATAGATAGATAGATAGATAGATAGATAGATAGATAGATAGATAGATAGATAGATAGATAGATAGATAGATAGATAGATAGATAGATAGGTAGATAGATAGATAGATAGATAGATAGATAGATAGATAGATAGATAGATAGATAGATAGATAGAGGGATAGATAGATAGATAGATAGATAGATAGATAGATAGATAGATAGATAGATAGATAGATAGATAGATGATCGAAAAGCTTTGCTTTACCATTAATATTTCTTAACGTTCTTTTACGTAATAAATAAATAACCTAAAAATTTCAAATTTCAGAGATCAAATTACAACCACCGAAGTAAATATGGCTCGTGTATACAATTGGGGTGTTAAAAAACGTCAAGCAGCTGCTAAAACCGCTTCAGGAGCCGCATCTTCTTCATCATAATGGCCTGATGGAATTTAAAACACCAAATCACATTCATCACCTACACAAACCTACTTTTATTTAACTCTACCCAAACACTGTGTAGTGCACTTTAATTGGCAATGTTTTAAAGTTTAAATTCTTTCTTTATGTTCCTCTCTCTATATCTCTCATTTAACTATCATTCTATTAATCATAACTCTTCTTTTTTTGTTTGTTTTCCTATTCAAAAAACATCTCAGATTTCTTAACACCATTTAAAAATGGTTTTGTTAACTTTTTTCATTTTATGCTTATTTATTAAATAAATTCAATTGTGAATTTGAAAATGTGAAACTAGATCGAGAGGAAGACGAGTGTGTTTTTTAAAATATATAAATAAAGCTTTTTCGTTTTTTTTGCTGTTTTCGAACAAATCTAACAACAGTATGTGCATTTAAGAATCTGGCTAAATGGCTGAATATAAAAGAAAAATGAGAAAATAAATGCTTGTTAAAAGAAGTATAAATAAAAAGAAATGCATTAATTACAAAGTTAATAAAAAAAATGTTTTTAATTGCTGCTAAATAAATGGAACAAATTTGAAGTATTTAATATTTTATTCAATATTTTTTAATATAATTTTTTTTTACAATTATTAAGAAATATATAAATTCTAACATATTTATAACATTAGTAAAGTATAATATAAACAAATTTCAATTCTGAATACTGCAAAGTACTTTTCCTAACCATTCCTTATCACAAACATTTATTCGCTTTTCAATTCTCCCACACGTTTTTGCCACATACGTTTAATATAGTTCATAGTACGAAATCCATTAATATTGGGACACAATTCGAAATCCGAACAATTCTCAGGATCATCACATTTCTGACAAACGCCACACATAGTACAAATTGCATTATACGCACATTCCTCGCTACGCTGACAGGGTTCATTTAGTCCAGCATAACAAATGTAGCGATCATCACAATTCTTGGGATCGGGATTCTTTTCAATGTAACCGCCATGTTTACAGGGACGCCAGATGTTTTGTTCATTTTTACCCGGGCATCTGAGATTAGGATTAAGATGTTCGCGATTTCTTGTTAAAGAGGACAACTTATAGGCACAACAACATTGCCACCAAACGGATAAAGCCAACAGCATTAATAAAGTGATATAGTGTTTTTCCACAATTCTTGTTTGTGCCCTTGAAATCATCTTTATTAAGAGTTCTTTCAAATGTAATACTTTATTGGTTTAGTTCTTAACAAGAAATGTATGTTCTGTAGCTATTGTACCTTGGTTTTTATAGCAATTTCTTACTTTTTTCATTTCTCTTTATTAATTCAATCAATTAATTGTTTATTCAAGTGTTAAAGAATTGTTCTTAAATCGTTTCGCTGTAGGTCAGTTTTTTCTTCGTGTTAAAAGTCGTGGACATTTTAAAAATTCAAATTATATGTTAATTTCATTAAGCTTGTGGCTTTTAATTAAGGCAAAAGGATTTTGCTTAAAGTCCTTTCATTAAGGTCAAGTAAAATTATTTTCCATTGAATTGCATTAGAACAATGGAAAAAGATATTAAACTATAATCGAATATTTTATTTTCTGTTATGTTTAAAAAAGTTTCTTATAAATCTTAAAACCTAGATTTTTGTAATGAACTAATCAAACTGTGTTTGGCTTAGAAACCAGAAGAATTATTCCATTGATTATTTCATATTCAATTGTAGTCATTTTTCAAATAATTAAAGAGACTCTAGTCTTGTCCACAGTAAATAGCCTTGACTCCATCTTATAATCTAGTATAATAACTATAATTATTTGTCTCAACAATATTCTCGTTTTAAATATAATCTTATCTAAAGTCCTAATTAAGGTCAGTAGTCTAGCTTACAGGTTATTCTATGGTGTAGCCTAGTCTATAGTCTAGTCTATAATCTAGTCTATAGTCTAGTCTATAGTCTAGTCTATAGTCTAGTCTATAGTCTAGTCTATATTCTAGTCTATAGTCTAGTCTATAGTCTAGTCTATATTCTAGTCTATAGTCTAGTCTATAGTCTAGTCTATAGTCTAATCTATAGTCTAGTCTATAGTCTAGTCTATAGTCTAGTCTATAGTCCAGTTTATAGTCCAGTTAATAGTCTAGTCTATAGCCTAGTCTATAGTCTAGTCCATAGTCTAGTCTATAGTCTAGTCTAGTCTATAGTATATTATATAATCTAGTCAATACTCTAGTATATAGTCTAGTTTATAGTCTAGTCTTTAGTCTAGTCTATAGTCTAGTCTATAGTCTAGTCTATAGTCTAGTCTATAGTCTAGTCTATAGTCTAGTCTATAGTCTAGTCTATAGTCTAGTCTATAGTCTAGTCTATAGTCTAGTCTATAGTCTAGTCTATAGTCCAGTTTATAGAGTAGTCTATAGTCTAGTATATAGTCTAGTCTATAGTCTAGTCTATAGTCTCTTTTATAGTCTAGTTTTTAGTCTTGTCTATAGTCTAGTCTTTAGTCTAGTCTATTTCTAGTGTATCGTCTAGTGTATATTCCAGTCCACAGTCTGGTCAATAGTATAGTCTAGTTCATAGTCAAGTATAAAGGCTATTCTATAGTCTAGTCCATAGTCTTGTCTAAAGTCTAGTCGATAGTCTAGTTTATAGTCTAGTCCATCCAGTCAATATTTTAGTCTATAGTCTAATCTATGGTATAGTCTAGTCTCTCGTTTTGTCTATAGTTTAGTCACAAGTCTAGTTTTTAATTTAGTCTATATTCTAGTATATAGTCTTATCTGGTTTATAATGTTGTCAATTGAATAGTCATATATGTATATAGTCTAATATAGTATAGTATTGTCCATAGTATAATGTATACTATTGACTATACTATACTAATGTATAATTTATCTTATATTCTAGTCTATAGCTTAGTGTATAATCTAGATTTTAGACTAATTTATAGACAAGTCTATAGTCTTGGCTGCGGTGTAGTAAACAGTTTTAACTTTGGTCTTCTATAATTTAAAATATGGGTCAGTATAAAGTCTTGCCTATTACAAATAAAAACTTATGTTATCTTTAATTTACTAAATTAAGGCCATAGACATTTTTCCACATAAAAATATGTTAATAAAATTCTTATAAAAAACATAATTTCTTAAAATTAACATCTTATTATAATTTTGAATAATCAACTAACCATGACTTTGAGGCATAAACAATGTATCCTGGCACCAACACAAAAACTGACCTATAAGTGCCCACTTGCCAAATAATCATTAACGCTTCAATAAACAATTAATTGAAAATTAATAAAATTCAACAAGATATACGAATACAATTAAAAGGACCTGTTTAAGGGAAAGTAAAAATCATATAAAAGCATACACCATAGAATCAAACGAACACATTTCAACTATCGATCCTTATAAACTAACATATTTTTAATAAATTAATAAAAAAAACAAAAATTTACTTAAACCCTAAAGGCATTTTTTCCCCGAAAGAAAATGCTGTCTAAAACTCATCGAACTACAGCAATTTACCATAAATACAATTTTACTTTGTTAATGGTGGTAGTCCTGACATTCTGGTGGCAGAGTTGCAGTGCCTATAAGTTAGCCTCCTTATCACCCAATGCCATACACACAAATCCCAATATACGTTGTCCTGGCAAAAATGAGGAAAATATTTGGCATCCCTGTGAACATGGGGGTTATATTGAGAATCCTGATCCTAAAAATTGTGATGATCGTTATGTTTGCTATGTGGGCTTAAATGAAACCTGTCGTCGTGGTGATAAATGTGTGGATAATGCAATTTGTACTAATTGTGGTATCTGTCAAAAATGTGATAGTCCTGAGAATTGTTCCGATTTTAATTTGTGTCCCACAGCCAGGGGTTATACTAATTTGATTAAACGTTTGTTACAGAAACGTTTAATAGAGTTTAATGATGAATAAACAAAAATAACTTTGGATATGAAAATGGATTTAAGATTTTTGGTGAAATGATTAACGGCGATTAACTGGTTAAGATTTTAAGTGATTTTATTTGAAAAAAATTGTTACAAAAAAATTATGGCGCATATTAACCGTAAGAGGTTTTAAAGAAAAAAAAATGATAAAAATATTTACACATATGTATGTATATTAATTGCAAAAAATTAGTAGTATTATTAAAAAATATTGAAAATAAATAAATGTTGCTCGTAAAATTTTAGTCGATATTTAAATTGTGTAATTTATTCAATAACTTTCAAAACTCCTTCCGCAGACCAGACTTTAAATTTGACTATAGACTAGACCAGACAGAGTTGATTATACCTAGACTAAAGATTAGCATTATAGACCTAACTTAAAATTGGGCAATAGTATAGAAGACACTATATATTTGATTATAGACAAGACTACAGGCTGGACTATAGAACATACTATAAACTAGGCTATGTACTAGACTATGGAATTGACTAAGGACAAGACTTTATACTAAACTATTTTGACAGAATCACTCCATCAGATTTAGTATTGTATAGTATTAGATCCAACCTGTAACAGTGAGAAATCTCAATTATGTCACTCAACATATGTCACCAAGGTTGGATATATAGTTACTGCCGAGAAACGGGTTCTTTTAGCTGTTAGAGAGGGGCATTCACAGATAAAATGAAAGAATGTTTCTCCTTTTCCTCTGTCTTTACAATTACGATAGTACACTTTGAAGGTAAACCCAAGTTGCCTGTCTATTTCATAGTAGTCCTTTTACTCGACCCAAACAAGAAAATTTTCTGACTGGTGACCCAGCCTTGACAGATGCTTCTTGATTTGTCTGACTAATAGGAAAATGGTAGTGTATGAGTTTAGGGGAAAAATGTACCGATTGACTGTCGACAAAAATGTTTGTGTTGCTACGAATATTGAAATCGTACCAAGGTAATATTCATCCCAACTTCTTTACAGAGGACACCAGAACCAACCATCTATAAGGACTAAAGACTAGAATATAGAATAGACAAGACTATAGACTATACTATAGACTAGACTATATACTAGACTAGAGACTAGACTATATACTAGACTATAGACTAGACTATATACTAGTCTATACTACAGTCAATACTAAAGACTAGACTATAAACTAGACTATGGACTGAACTACATACTAGTCTATAGACTAGACTACAGACAAGACTATATATTAGACTATAGACTATACTATCGACTAGACAAAATGCTAGACTATAGACTAGACTATGGACTAGACTGACTGGACTATATACTAGACTATAGACTAGACTATGTACTAGACTATGGACTAGACTATGGACTAGACTATGTACTAGACTTTATACTAGCCTATAGACTAGACTATAGACTAGACTATAGACTAGGCTATAGACTAGACTATAGACTAGACTATAGACTAGACTATAGACTAGACTATAGACTAGACTATAG